>NW_004955467.1:6204123-6211997 GCF_000276665.1 Chinchilla lanigera | reverse complement strand
CTAGAAACTCAGTCTGCAGTGTCACCGGGGTCTTTGTTCTCGCGTCCTGGCCTCCGGGATTGGGTGCGGCCTACCTGGCTCTTTGGGCGCTTTTCAGCTGGGAATCGCGGTGGTATGAGTCCGGCCCACACTCGGACCCAGGAGCGCTGCAGCTCCCGGAGAACTGGCTGCCTGGGCGCAAGTTAGGATTGGGATTTGGATCCTTGGAGGTTCTGTGAAAGATCGCAGAGAGATGGGGCACATAGGGTTAGACTGGAGTTAGCACTGCTCCTACGCTCCAGCAGTGTGTACTTGGGAAGGACTAGAGAGGAGGCTTTGTACCTGTTATCACTAACATTTATCACACAACTACAAAGTGAACAAAAAAAACTCTGTGTGAATTTGAAGAAAAACAAGTGGAAAGCTAGTCACAGGGTTCAGGGTTGATGTAGTTTGGCTTTTCCTGGGAGAATTGCTGAATTTTCAGGCTTCCTATATGTATAGCAGGGTTGAGGGTTTGTGCCCTTAGTGAACTGGGTATCTGTCAGTATGGGGTATCCGCCAACCTCACTTTATGCAGAACAGCTGACCATGACAGCTCTGTGCTTGGCTCTGAGCATCTCCTGGGTCCTGTCCATCACTCTGCAGAATCAATGAACATTTAAATGTCATGTCTTCAGGAGCCACAGTCTTGGTATATGTTGTTGCTTCATAAATGTTGCCAAAGGGTAGCAAAATCTCTCCTGCAGATGACCCTTTAGCCACTATTTTCTTTTCAACTTCTTCTTGCTATTGGAACTATCAGAGTATTTCTCAGGCTTTAGATTCAATGTGAAAAAAAGAAGCTGCTTTGGAGGCCAAAGCAAATGCTGCTATGTATTTTTCTGGAGGACTTGGAACTCAAGACCTGCTTTTAAAATCAGGTACTAACTGGCTTTCATTAGTTCTTTTTGCTAAAAGAGTCTGCTTCTCTCCAGTTCTGGAGTAGGGTAGATTCCATTTGCTAATACCCCATGATTAGATATATCCAAATGGCTAGGTCAGACCAGTTTACTGTGAATATGTGCTATCTTTAGACTAGTATTTAATTGCTGATCTGGGACCCTCTTGATACATGTTTTCCTCTTTATAGATTTGCCCAGTATGCTTAACATGGTAGCTTTTCCATGAATCTGAGGCCTTGGGTGTCTCAAATGAACCAAAACCTTTTCCATCTTCAGTAAATGGGTAGCATAAGAAAGGAACACATTTTTATAGTTTGACCCCACCAAAATGTGCAGAATCATCAGTTACTACAGTATAAGCCTAACCTATGTAACTGATAAAGGCTTCAGAGCACTGAGACAGTGGCAAGCAAGCACCAGGTACCCAGTGGATTCATCATCTCACTCATCCTAAGCATCCGGAACTGTAAAACTTTAAATAAGCAATACAAGATGGCTTTCTTGGCTAAGAGTGACTATTTCTGCTGCATTGGGAAAATTTCTGGTTATGACTCCAAGAAAGTCCAAGCACAGAGAAGGGGACCTTTTTCTGGTACCATCAGTGTTCTCTTCCCAAGGAGAATGCATTCAGGAAATCTTCTGCCCTTGGGGCAGAAAGTGTACAAAAATTGTAAATATTATCTGAGAGCTAAGATAAAGTGTGACTTCTCGTTCTAGAAATGTCTGGAAAACGGGTTAGGCTTGAAAAAGTGTCATGGGATGTCTGCACCAATCGCATTGGCCCACAGAATTTGGATGAGGGACAAGTTTGCCCCATGTTCCTGTAGAGATTCAGTCTTAGAATCCAGGTTTCTGTTGGCAGATAGGAGGTAGACTGTTCACAATTGCAGAGGGAAGTGGACATATGTGTCTGGGGATGTGACATTATCCCATGTCTACGTGAGAAAAGCTGCTCAGGGCAAGACTGCCAAGATACAAGTGGGGAGAGGATTGCCAACAAATGGCAGAAGCTGGGTCTTCCTAGTTGCCCCAATCCTGGTCTCTAGCAGGGAGTGTCTGAAGCATCACTTACTGCAGTGAAAATGTGGCTCTTTCCTTCTAACCTGAGGAGAATTAGGACTGGTGTTCCTGCCCAAGTTCTGTACCCGATCCCTCCAAAGATAAATAGGTTGGACAAGGGAAGTGGATCCCTGATTTGCTTAACTCAGGATTTCAGAGCTCACTCCAAAGAATGCGTCCTCAAAATACCTTCAGCTCTGCTGTTGAGCTCTCCAGCTTCATTTCTAGCACAGCTTCAGGTTACGCCTCTCAGAGGTCAATGCCAAAACTTAGGACAGAATGCAAGGAGTGTAGCTTTCTCCTATCATCTAAGAGGATGGCATACAGGTCTAGGGCTAGAGTCATTTTTGGTATGGGAGCTGTCATCATTTTCAGTTTGTAGAGGAGCCATAGTATCATCTCCTGGTGGATCTGGAACAGTGTATCCCTGTTCCGGTGCATTCTAAGTCACATCCCTCCATCTACCTTTGTATCTGCTCATTCACACGCTTCATAATCAGTATTACCAGTATTATTCTGGATAAGTGCAGTGGCCTAAAAATATCCTTATTAAAGGTAAATGAACTCTTTGCATCCTACAGGGCTAAGAGTCCTCCAGGGGCTGCATCTCTCCTCCTTACTTGTCATACCTCCTATTTGGCAGTGAGAACATCAGTGAGTCACCACTGGACACCTAACTTTTCCAGCAATAGGAGTTCCGAGTTTGGTCTTAGCCCTGGATTCTGGGCCACTTAGAATTCTGAACAGGCTTCCAAACATGAACTCTCACAACCTAGAAGCACTGCTTTGCCTTCTTTACACGACAATACCTTTCATTTGAGGAACTCTTTATGTTTCCACATTCATTACGGTATTCACTTTTCATGGGCTTTTCAAAAACTGCAAAATGAATTTCCATAGTGTACATACACGATTTGCAGTTCCTTTCCCACCACCAGGAAAACCAAAACCATTTAAGCAAACATTCAGCTAAGGACATCATAGCTTTCTATAAACACAATAGAGTCACATTTTTATTCTTTTCCATCTATACACATCCCCCCTCTGCTTTCCCATAATGTGTCTATCCTTTTAGAATGTCTTTCTCTTTATTATATTGTATGAATTCACACCTCAAGGGCTTTGTGGTCCTAGGAATATTTAAGCTTCATATTCTTATTCTTTATTCTTATTCTATTCTCTTTTCTTTCAGCAAGGCACTGCAAGTCCCCTGCCTCCTTTTAATTGCAGCTTCCTTTTTATTCCTAGTGTTTCCTCCCCCTCAGTCTTTCTCAACCTGCTTTTTTCCGGTAGCCAGTGTTTTCCTGGGTAGTGTCTTGGGTCTTACAGGTGTTTCTTTTTTAGTCTCTTTTAAATAGAAGGAGGCATTTATTCATTCACTAATTAATTTATCTAACAAATGTTTGGTGAGCTGGACTATCTCTTACATATTGTCAATTCAGCAGTGGATGAAATAGACACAGTCCTGTCCCTCATGATCTTGTATTTTTATAGTAAGACTAAGATTTAAATAACTGAGAATTATGTCAGGTAGGGATACATATAATGAAGAAAAATAAAGCAAAACAAGAGGATAAAGAGGGTTCAGGTTAATAGTTTATAGACAGTTGTCAAGGGGGGTTCTGAGGAAGTGATGTTAAAGAAGAGAACTGAATGAAGCAAGAAGACAGCTGTGTCCTACAGGAGGAAGATTCATCATGTGGGGAAGCCAAGAGTCAGGAGGGTGCTGTATGTTCATGGAGTGGGGGGAAGTGGTATAGCGGAATTTGATGAGCAGGGGGAGAGCTGTAGAAGTGAAGCTGGAGAGGTGGGCCGAGGGCCTGCAGGGTAGTCAGACTTTGAAATTGATCTAAGTGGGAAGAAATGTATCAGGGAGTGAAGGTCGGGAAGTGATATAATCTAGTTCCTGTTGTAGAATGAAGACTCTGATTTCTGGGTAAAAAATGAGAACATTCAGAAATAGAGAGTTCATTTAGGTGGCAACTGCAGAAATGGGAGAAGGATCATGGTCTACCAGTGGGGTGGTGCCGGTGGAGGTCAGAAGGAATAGCTGGACTCAGGATGTGCCTTGAGGGCAGTGTTCATAGTTATTGCCCATGAAATGGTTTTAGGGAAGGAGAAAGTGAAGACCAGGCACTACTTCTATGCTTTTTGGTCTCAGTAAAATGGAGAGAATAATATTACCACAAATGAGGTAGGAAATAGTGGAGGAAAGATGGATGGCAAGAAACTAAGGGTCGGGTTTAGACATATTAGGGCTAAAGTGTAAATGGAGTGTGGGAAGAAAGAAAATAGCCAATAAGTTGGGATAGTGCAGCTGTAGATATAGATTAGTGTGTAAGTAATGCTTAAAGTCACAGGAATTGATGAGATCACTAGGGAGTAAGGGGGGTGGGAGAAGAAAAGTGGCCCGAGGACTTAGCCTTAGGGAAAGTCAAATTTTAAAGGTGAAGAAGAAAAGTGGGAGTCAGCAGAGATTTAGAATCAGCATCCAATGATGTAGGAGGAAGATCAGAAGAATAATACCTCCCAGAAGTCAAGTGAGGAGAATATTTCATGAAAGAGGACATGACAAATGGGATCAACTCTTTTGTACCTTAGAGAAAAAACTACCAGGCACAAAGGATGGTCTTCATTTTGGTGATTAAGATGGGCTTCCCTGTCTGTTGGAGGCAGAGCTACCTTAGAACTGCATACCAGTGCTCTTTCTCCCTGACTCATGCACAAATCTCTGCCTGCAGCCCCAAGAGAGGAGAGTCCTGTGAAGATTAGAGTTAGGAACAATAGCAAATAGAGCCAGCTCAATTCTGCTTTCTGCTGGTTGTCTGAGTGAGGACTTTAATACCATAAAAGAAAAACAGAGGGAGCAGGCTTCTGGCTTCTCTTTCGCTGCTGCGCCATATTTTGGAAGACGAGGAGGATGCACTGAAGGGGCCAAAGGGCTTTGCCATGTGCTGTGGTTTGAATGCGTTTTGTCTCCCTGAAAAACTCATGCTGAAATCTGATTGCTACTGTGCTGGTGCCAGGATATGCGTCTTCATCTCACTTTAAGGTGTGATTATGTCGTTAGGGAGGATTAAGACCACTTTTGTGGGGTGAGGTTAATTGTTGTGGGAAGAGTTCAGATGCTAGCAGTGTGTTCTAGGAGTTCACAACCTCCAGAAATATGAGCGAAGATAAACCTTTATGCTTTATAAATTTCTCAGTTTTAGGTGTTCTGTAACAGCAACAGAAAATGTGTTAACATAGCACAGCCACGGGGATCTGTGCCCTTCCAGAGAGTGTGGACCTGACCTTTTAAATAATCACAGTTTAGGACTAAGTTGTGGTAGAAGAGAATGAATATCTCTTTTTGGTTAGCTAGAAATTCTGAGGCCCCAAGATCATTCCTCAGAAAACATTACCATCTCCTCATCTTTAATGACAGGCATCAGGGAAAGTAGTTTAGGGACTATCTGTAAACTTGGATGAACAGAGAAAGGACATAAATATGCCTGGTGAGGGTCCCTTCTTTCGTCATAGTTACAGCTGGCTTACCTACTTTGAACATCTAGCTGTAGACAGTGTTAGCAAGACAGGTGAGTCATTCTTGTGTAAGGTTCGTATTTGTTTTGCCCTTCACCTACCCCACCATCCACTGCTGGGCAGAAAGCTTGGGAAAATCATTCTTGCCCTCCTCTAGTTGGACCTAGCACCATCTTGCCAGTTTTAGGTCCCAGATATCTCTCAAACTCATCACATCTTCTCATTTCATTGTCATTGCTACGATCCCAGCTTCTATCAGCCTAGGCTGGACTATTGGGAGGGCCTCCTGATTAGTCTCCCTACATCTATTCTGAGCCCTCCAATCTGTTCTTTGTGTTGCAGAGCTGTCTTTTCAGTCTTTGCTTAGAAGCTTTCTATGGTTTTCCATTGATCTTGTGATGAGAACCAAGCTCCACAAAATGACCCCCAAGCCTTTATGATTTAAACTGAAACATTCTATTCTGAACAAATACTTTGACCACTTTGCCCATCATGGGTCTTTTATCTGCTATAAGAACCATACTCCTTCCCTTCAGACTGCTTGCCTCAGTTGGTAATTATAAGTGTGATACTATAAGGATCATTTGACATCTGTTATCACCTCTGTACATTCAACCTGTGTTCTACCTGCTTTTGTGTACCAAGCTCCATCTCAGCAGATACCACCTGAAAAAGTGAACAGCAGTATGATGCGAGTCATGCACTGCCAAGAGGAGATATAAACAGTTGTCACATGGGGACCTATTACCCATGGAGTTCTAGGTACAACTTCCATGATACCTGTGAGCTTGCTTTTCTCTCCAAGTGCTTCTGTAGACTTGGCCTATACTCCTCTGCGAGCCCAATACATAACATCATCTGTAGCTGCTATCTCCGTTTGCTCCACTTCCCAATTATCAGTAGTTTTAGTTGCATTTTGGGGCCTCCATAACAAATCCACCTCCACTAGCCCTATTTTTAAAATTTCAATAAAATGTGAGACTTGCTGTTTTTACTTTTCATGTTGCCCCATCCTTTCCTGAATTATCTGATCACTCTTTTTCTCCCCCAAATAGCTTCATATTCTTTGGATACATACAGAGTGACTTTCCTGGTTTTTATCATCCTTTTTATCTATCTGAGTGTTCCACCTAACATGCAGACTAGAAAAAGGTCTCAGCATCTAGCCTTAAACTTGCACAGGCAACTCGAGGAAGAAACACCTATAAATATGATATATACTCTTTAAAGAACATTCAGAATTATGAAAGAAGGATAATCCCATCCGATACACACACCCCCACTAAGCTATAAAGACGAGCTTGGTAGAATCTAGGGATAATAGAGTCCCTAGAAATGGTAGAATCTAGGATGCTGCAGTAAAAGCTATGCAGGAGCTGGTTCTTTGTCTTTTATGGGACATAACTGGTTTTGAGTTCACAAAAACATGGACGCTTATTAAAACTCTCTAGTTTTAATGACTATCACCTCCTTCATCACTGGAGGTTCTGGCTCACTTAGTTTGGATGGTGCATGGCAATGGCATCTGAAAGTCTACACAAGTAATTCTACCATGAAGACAGCCACAAGACTTGGATGGAACATATCCTTCCCTTTAGAGGTGAGGAAATTGAGGACCGGAGGGCAAATCTGCAGCTCAACAGACATCCCATTAACTCCTTACTCTATTTTTAATGATTCGAAAGCTCACAGTTTGTCCTTTCAAAGCTCAGCATTCCCATTCTTGGACTTTTTATCTGGACAAATGTCTGGACGTCTTTGAATTAATCCTTTCAGGGAGGATAGATGGTATTACACTTTCTGACCCGAAACATAAATGTGTTTTCCATTGTATTCTCACTTGGTTAGTCACTTGGTTGGTATTCATCTAGCATTTCTGGACTTCTGTATAAAGCACATGAGTCTCCTGGGGAATCTTTCAAGTGTAGTTTGATTGAGAAGGTCTGGGTGGAGGTTGAGATGCTGCATTAACATTCATTAGAAGCTCTCAGGAGATGCTGATACTGCTGGCCCATGGACTGCAATTTGAGTAGCAAGAGTGAAATTGAGTGTTATAATTTCTATTTTCTCACCCCATTTGGTTAAATGCCTTTAGAAAATTTATCTCATCATTGGTGAGTTACTACCATCTTGTTTAGTGAAGTTCTGTATCATTTCTAATGGTTTATTATTATTATTTATTCTCTTTAATGGTTTGATCAATCTTGTATTCTTACATCTGGTAATCTGAGCAACTTCACTGAAGATAACAATATGTAGTATAACAACCACTATTAATTCTTACCAGTTTGTTTTGAAACCCTGTAACATTTTTATTGTTTTTGTGTTGCTTTGTTTTGGCCTATGTTTTTTTTTTTTTTTTTTTTT
>NW_004955467.1:6164697-6204023 GCF_000276665.1 Chinchilla lanigera | reverse complement strand
TTTATAGTTTTTTTCCAGTACCAGGGATCGAACTCACGACCTTGTGTTTGCTGGGCAGGCGCTGTGCCACTGAGCTAAATCCCCAGCCCCTGTTGTTGTTATTTTGCTATTTTTTTTTTTTACTCTCTGTAAGGTAAAAAAAAAAGAAAAAAGAAAATTTATCTTATTCTCCTTTCATGAGAACCTCATTCTTTTTTTTTTTTTTTTGGTTTTTCTCCGGTACCGGGAACCGAACTCACGACCTTACGCTTGCCAGGCAGGCGCTTTGCCGCTGAGCTAAATCCCCAGCCCCGAGAACCTCATTCTTAACCACAAGGATTGCTATGAACTTATGGGCAAAATTCTGTTTTCCCTGATGTTACACTGAGAAGTGTGGTAGTAGGAGCACTTGAGTAATGTGTTGGCAGGATCAACCAGGAGACATAATCACTTCTACATGGTGAGGCTGTTTTCTAAATCCAAGGAGAGTCAAGGTAAGGGATGGATAGAAAGTTATGATGCCTGAAGTCATCTTGAGCCTCTGGATTTAACTGTATCTAATTTAGCTTGGTTGAAGTGTGTTACAAAACCCTAATTAAGAAGTGGCTAGGTTGAGATGGTTCCCAACATGGTGAGGATGCCCCAGTCCTGGTTTGGAATTTGCTATATTTATTATGTCACAGTGAAGCCCTTAGTTGAGCTGATGAGAGCCGGAACTCTATTTTTATTATTTCAAAATTAAAATGCAATAATTACATGTATTTATGGTCTATGGTGTGATATTTCGATACTTGTACACGTGTAATGATCAAGCCAAGGTAACCTGCATTTCCATGTCATATTCTTGTTTTTTGCATTTTCAAGCTCTTCTCTTCTAGTTTTTATATAGCTTATATAAATCAGGCTGACATGTGTAAACATCTCATTGTCTCCCTAGTGTAAGAACCTGAAAGGGTAAACAAATTCTGAAAGGTACAATAGATACTATGAAAAGGAAATAAACTGCTCAAAGGAACAACTGGGATGAGGGAAAGGAGAAAGGAAAGACAGAAGGAAGGGAAAATAATCTATATGTATATACATAGGATAGCTGGGGTAACTGTACTGCTGATTTCTACTGGACTATTGAAAGGAACAATCAATGCTTAATTTTTTTTTCTTGTTTTTTTTTTTGACGAATTTTGTATGTTTATATCTGGTAATCCGAACAACTAATTTGAAGACAATAATATGCAATATAACAACCATTGTTGAGTTCCTATCTTGTTTAGTGAAATTCTGTATCATTTCTAATTTTTTAATTTTATTTAAAATAAAAAGGTATAATGCATTACTGTGAACTATAGTCACCCCATTTGTGTTATGCAGTATTAGAATTTCTTTCTTCTTTCTAACCACACTTTAGTAACCATTGTCCAACTTCCCTCTATTGTCCCTTCCCTTACTCTCTCAGGCCTCAAGTAAATCAATATGCTGCTCCCTTCTACTCTTAGATCAACTTCTTTTAGCTTTCATGTATGAGAGAGAACATTTAGTATTTGTCTGTCTGTTTTTGGCTTATTTTACCTAATAATATTTCCAGTTTCATTTAGTCTGGAGTAAATGACAAGATTCCGTTCTCCTTATGGCTGAATAATATTCCATTTTATATAAATGCCATATTTTCTTTATCCATTCATCCACTGATGAATACATCAGTTGATTCCACACCTCACATACTCTGAATAGTGTTGCAATAAACATGGGAAGCAAGTGTCTCTTTGATATATTGATTTCATTTACTTTGTTTTTGTGTGTGTGTATGTGTCTTTCTTTTTGAGACAGGGTCTCGCTACACAATTCAGGCCGATCTTGAGCTCACTTATGTAGCCTAGGCTGGTCTTGAACTCACAACAATCCACCTGCCTCAACCTCCCGAGTGCTGGAATTACAGGTGTGCACCACCACACCTGGAGATTTCATTTACTTCGGATACAATTACTTTTGGCTTTTATTTTATTTTATTTTATTTTATTTTATTTTATTTTATTTTATTTTATTTTGGCTTTTAAAGGAATCCTTACATTGTTTGAGCTGGTTCTGTGTCTGTTTTAAGACTTAGTCTGAGTGTCTATTGAAGCTGAAGCTTTAGAATGTGGTCAGGATGTTGGAGGAGGATGTTTTTTCTTGTCTTTGTTCCTGTTGATAGACTAGTACAAAATATCATTAAGGAATCATATTTTACTCCCAGTTCCCTGTCTGGAATCAAGAATGTAATATTGTACAAGTGGGATCTGTTGTAATCTGCCATCTAAGTAGACTGATCACCATACACTTTCACAAATCCTTTGCATCAAGCTCAAACCAATATAAGGCAATACTAGAGGTTTAAAAATGTGTTAATTATCTACTACTGCATAAAATTACCCTAGGACTTTGTAGATTAAAAGCAGTAAACACATTTCTCTCTGTCTCTGATGTAGGAATCTCAGCATAGCACTGATGAATACCTCTGACTTAGAATGTCTCATAAGACTATAATTAATGTGTGAATTGAAGCTGCAGGTTTATCAAAAGACTCAACATGGGTAGAGAGAGCGCTTCCAAGCTGCTATCTCATGTAGTTGGGAGAACAAACACATGACCACATGAGGTTGCTCTCCATGAGGTTGCCTTAAAACATGGTAGCTAGATTTCCCTAGGGTCAATGAATGAGAAGAGGACAGGAGAGGAGGTGCCCTAGATGGAAGCCACAATGTTTTATAATGTCTTAGAAGCCAGGCAATACAACTAGGTCACACTCAAAGGGTGTGAAGTTCACTGAGAAATAAAATTGCAACCATTGAAGGTGCACCAAATCCCTCTCAAATGCCTTCTGCTACTTACTTAGAGTTAGAACACTCTCTCAAAGACAAAGAAAAAGTGAAAGAGTGTAAAAATTCTGCCTCAATAATTAGTGGTGATCAGAAGTGGCATCCAAAAGTGGTTCTGTAAGATTTTGTTCCAAACGGGAAGAGGACTCTGGCCATTTATAAGTTAGGAACAGAATGGGTGAGTCCCATATGCAAGGGCCACAGCACTGGCTATCTAACTTTCAAAATCAAATTGGCCCGCAGTAACTACATTTTTAGGAAATTCTGCTAAGAGAGAAACCCTAAACCTGTCTACCAGAGACCTGTGTTTGTTAGGGAGCCTCCAAAATTGCTGGTTCCAAGTGACCTGCCCTTCAGGAAAGTACTACTAAGTAGTTGATGTTACTAAGTCTCCTTTGTACCTCTTTTGTTGGGGAGGTGATGGCTAACACAGCAGTTAGCCCAGTGGTCTGACTGTGGACTTATTCTGCCATCAGGCAGATTTTTCCATTTATTTCCTGCAGGAGCTTTCTGAAGCCACTGGAGTGATTTCCTCTTCTCTTTTCTAAATAAGAGTTACTATTATGTGCATCTATTTTGTATCATTGAAGCATTAGGCTTATCAGAAGTGGCTACATCTATCATTTAGCCTCAGGTTGCAAGAGTTTGAGGATTTGTGTATGACCTCGACTGAGAGGGTCACATATTTTCCAGAGACAATGGACTTGCAGGTGGATGGATGCAATAACCAGATGAGATGCTGAATTGCCTCCCTTTGTGGGGAGAGCTTTGTGGGTGTTGTGATTATACTGCAGATGGTAACATCGTGTTAGGAACATTTCACAGAAATGAATATAGAGAAAGAAAGGATTTCAGTGTGAAGTTAAAGGACAGGATGCAGTGGCAGCTATGGGTGTGACTTTTGTGACATGATTTCCCATCTCCTGGTCCTCTGGCTGCTTGGAGGGGAAACTCTGTCCTGTCCTGTGAGATTGCTGTGAGACTGCTAATCAGAGTAATTTGCCTCTTCCTTTCAAGGCATCTGCCTCTTGCAATGGGAAGCATCTTCTCTAAAATGGGTCCATGTTGTTTTGGTCTCACCATTTTTCTTCCATAAATGTTGTTGATTACCTTTGACATTTCATGTTACAGAGGATAATTTTAAACTCAATCTATTTTTTTAAATAGGAAGATAGACAACTTGTTAAATCTATCTTCTTTTACCCTCAAATTCAAGATGTCTCTCTTTAATAGGAACTCTACTTAATATTCATTAAAGCCTTTTGATTTACAAGTTTAGGCCTTGGGTTTAAGGACATTTTTCTTTTTTAAAATCATTAATATTTGCTTGTGCTCAATTTCTCTCATTCTGCCCATCAAATACACTATTAATATGTATTTTGGATCCTTCTCCTCTGTTATCTATCT
Source organism: Chinchilla lanigera (assembly GCF_000276665.1). Classification (NCBI taxonomy): domain Eukaryota; kingdom Metazoa; phylum Chordata; class Mammalia; order Rodentia; family Chinchillidae; genus Chinchilla; species Chinchilla lanigera. The sequence goes on along the minus strand of NW_004955467.1, from coordinate 6,199,785 downwards.
GTTGCATCACCTCGCTCAAGAATTTATTTTTCATTTTCCTCTTGATTTTGATTGAGTTCCTCAAAACCATCCTCCACACTGCTGATGTGATTTTTTGCACCATTGACTCTTTTGTGTACTCTTTTTATGCATTTTAAAATTCTCTTTTCACATGTTTAATAGTAACATTTTCTGCTTATCTCATCTAGCTCCTTTTCATAACTCTCATAACAGCTGCCTTTTGATCTCACTGTGTTGTCTTTTGTTTTAGTATTGTTGACAATACAAGACAAATGTCTAAAATTTATGTCTGTTTCCTGCAGTAAACCTTTTTAGAAAGAATGCTGTTCTATTGCTATGTAAGTATTATAGTCTCCATCTGTGTTTAGAATCTCTTCTTAGGTTCCATATTATTTTGCTTCTATTTTTCCATATGTGAACAATAAAGCTTCTCTCTGTGTATAGAATTTATGCTCTAAACTGGATGAGTGGATAGTTCTGTGATTATCTCATTGAGGTCTTAAACTGGAGGATAGTCTGAGGACAGGAGCGAGCCATGGAGCAGAGAGGCAATTTCATGAATGGGTGGTAACTTTTCTCCGACTTGGCATCTGTTTTCATTGTCAAATGTCCCCCTCTGTGGCCTACCACAAAATACATCTCATCTGGATGAGACGTATTGATCTGTGGGATGGTGGGGGTGTTTGTTGCACCCCCAGCCCATTATTTGCTGCAGCTGCATATGCTCTCATCTACTGGCAGTTGCTTTTAAAATTCTCCATTGCCCTTTCTGGACTGCTGTCCTCCACATGAAAAAGAAATCCACTCCACAGGCCCATAAGTTTCACAAATAGGTAGGTTTTATTCTTATGCGTTAACTCACAAATAACACATAATTCCCATGTCATCTTTCAAATATATATTCTTTATTTTTCCAGTGTCTTCTCCCTTTTGAACATCTGCCTCAGTGGTCTTCTTCCATGCCAGGCACTTTTGAATTTCTCTAGCTGGAGTCAGTTCTCCTATTGTACCTGATACACATCTCTATTTCTGCACTTGGTTGCCTGCATTTTAATTGCTTATTCTTCTGTCTCTTCAGTTAGCATACAAGTCTAAGTTGTCAAGGGTGCATTTTAATCACCTGTCTCATCCATGCTTTGCTCTTGGCATCTAACAGACAGCTCGGTAAATGTTCTTAAATGAACTAATTGTGTGAGGAGGCTTGAATACAAGAAAACAACATTTTCAACCTTAAGGCACTTCCTTTATCTTCGGTTTGAGAATGAACATGGTGAACTGAGCTGAGAGCTCAGTTCTGACTGTCTGTTAGAGATCCAGTTCTCTTTGCTTTGATTCTTGTTTGTGATAATTCTTCTGACTTATATCACTGAACATCTCACAATTTTCAACAGAATGGTGTTTGCACCCTTCCCCGGTGCTTCAAACACAGCCTGCACTGGTAATTGGAGGAGGACTTTTTAAAAATAACCCAATTTCTTGTGTTCTTGATGCTATAAATCACACTACCTCTATACCAAGGTACCTGTCTTTCATTTCCGACAGAAACGTAAAATTGAATATGCCAATCCCTCTCTGCTAGGCATACTTTATTTTAAACATTTCAGCCAAATGTCAAGAGACAGGAGAATTTCTTGCCTTTAAAAATATTGTTTAATAGTTTTAGAAGGAATGTTAAGATGAGGCCAGGTGATAGTTATATTCTATTTTCCCCTAGAGTTTACTGATTGATGAGGGCTGCATGCAATTACATTTTTAGATACAGAAAGTAACTTAACAAAAAAGGTACTTTTTGGTCCAAACCTGTGGATTTTGTCTTTCTTGAAGCATTTCTGAGGTATAATTGTTACATAAAAAACTGCACATATTTATATATCACTTGAAAAATTTTGATACAAACACACACACAGGTACAAGTATAGGTTTAGGTGTACATATAGATATAGGTATAGATGCAGGTATAGGCATAGGTATAGATATAGGTATAGGTATAGATACAGTATAGATACAGGTACAAGCACAGGTGTAGGCAAAGGTATAGATACAGGAATAAGTATAGGGAAAGATAGAGACCTAGGTATATACCTGTGAAGCATGTGGAACACATTACCCAAAACAATATACTGTACATTGAATGTGCAAATCTCATGGAGAATATGAGTTGCAAGAAAGTTGGGACTGTCTTTTATTCTACTCTATCCAAACCTCACATAGTCTTTGCATATATGAAGTGCTCGGTTAATATGCACAGTTTGACTAATGGGAAAAAGTTAACCCTGATCTGAATTAACCCCTAAAATTCTGCAAGCTCAGGACAAAGGGCAAAACATAAAGGGAGGTGATAAACTCAGAGAAGACAGATTGACGTGTCTGTGAGAGGGCACGATACTGCCTTTGGATACTGAAACAACCAACTAACAACAGGTAAAGTCTCTATCTGTGATGCTCCACAGGGAAGAACTAAGACGAATGCTGAAGTGCTTTTGGAGTTTAAGCATCTTAGGAAATATTTTATCTGTATTAGATTTAAAAGATTAATAAGGTAGAAAAGATGGTGCTGAACTGAGGCTGAGCCTTATATGAAACAAGGCAATGTTGGAAGCAAACCAAAAATCGATTTGGGCTCATTTAATGGAAATTTAAGGACACAAGCCATGGAAGTAAAGCCTTGCAATAATTGTATTAATAAAAATTTCTCTTTATTTTTGTTATTCTAATAGGTGGTTTCTCATAAAACTTCTAAGAGTTTAAGGCCAGATGAGAAAAGCATGAGTACAATATTGGAATGTTTACAATCTTCATTAGAAGCCCTAGTATGGACCTTCATCAGAGATCCTTTTATGGAGCTTCCAAGACTAGTTGTTTTTAAAAGATAGCATCTGGTGAATCAGCACTGGTATCATAGGGAAAATTGTTAGAAATGAAAATGTTTGAAGTCCTTCCCACACCTATTGAATCACAAATTCAAAAGTAGAGCTCAGAAACCTATGCTTTATGAGGAAATTCAAATGCTCTTGACACAGGCTAAAGTTTGGGACATAATGCATTAGGCCATTTCAAAGTTCACTTCTAATTCTGAGATTCAGCTTCATCAATAAAAATTTCACATGATTATGAGTTCCTTAAAGGTCATGACCAACCCTCATATTTCTTTCAGTTACTTACATAGAGCCACAGTTCTGGAACATGTTAAGTTATGAGAAGAAACCATCAGCAGAGTCCCAGATATTAGTCCATCTCAAAAGGCTTGAAATCTTATATCCAAATTACAGAGATAAATTGGGTGTGGTGGCTCACACCTGTAATGCCAGCACATGGGAGGATCAGGCAGGAGGATCACTGTGAGTTCAAGACCAGCCTCAGCTACAAAGTGAGCTCAAGGCTAGTCTGAACTTCATAGCAAGACCCTGTCTCAAAAAGACAAAAACAAAAACAAAAACAAATTACAGAGATATTTCTTTTATTCCTTGACCTTCCTAGGCCGTTCTTGAAATTCAAGAATTCAGTAGGATCTCATTATCTTGTCCAGAAGGTGAGCATGTAAAATTGGTAGAGACACAGTCCTTAAAAGATACAGACCCATGTAAATAGTCAATATGCTTACTGTTTTGGAATTGGATTCATGTATGTATTTATGTATGAATATAATGTTTGTAATTGATTTTCATAAAATTTCTTCAAGGAACATCTGCAATACAACTTAATTTTAACTTTTAATTGCCCTATACCTGGATGGAAAATGTTAATAATCAGCTAAATTGGAAGATGTTAGAGGGAGTTAAAGAGGTTTGTGAAGGTAATGTAGAGACATTTCCTTTTACAGTCTCAGAGAAGTGAAATGCTTTAACCAGAGTTGCAGAGGTATTTATCCAGGTTAGATTTAGATTTTCTTAGAAATTCCCAAAGCAGGATGAGTGAGGTACATCTCCATTTAAAAATCTTAAATGACAGTAAACATCAAGATGTTTTTTATAGTTTAGCAATATTTGTGCACGCAAATTGCATCCCTCTATTCAGAAGATATGGTGTGTCTAGCTTAATTGTCCCTCTTGTTACTTTAAGTAGAAATGACTAGTCATGTATTTTGCTAACTGAAATACATTGAATAGAATATAAAATCACTGCCCTGGAGCCCTTTATGACACTAATATATGCATATTTATCTTTGCCTTCACATTGTACTAGACAGTTGTGTCTGTGAAGATGCTTCTAAAAGTGTTTCAATGGAAGGGAAAGCTATGCTTATAGCTCTAGTTAGATTTGATTGGTGGCTGTTTAGTCAAAGATGGGATTGAAAGTGCCTATGGTGATAGTTTGTAAACTAGTGCCCAGAGTCTAGTGTTGGCATTGGCAAAACAGCTGCCCTTGTCTTTGTGTCTGATGCTGGTATCTGAAATGTTTGAAGAAGTTAGCAAGGAAAGATAGATGTAAGAGAACACACACAAATGAGGGGCCATGGACATGACTATAAGCCTGTGAGCACCAACCAGAACTTGTGTTGATTCTTGTTGTCTCCAACTTCCATGAAAGCTGGGGAAGCTGGTACCTTGCATCACAGAGATAAACACACACAGTGCAAGACATAGCAAAGTAGGAGGAGGATCCATGAGAAAGTGGAGCAGTTGCAGGGTGGACTGTGACCCAAGACAATGAGAATAGCTAGCAGATCAGCTACAAGTTGTGGAAACCTAAAACAAAATGGCCTCATTTCTCTTCTGTCCTCTGTGTCTGGTATGAAAATCTGTCCTGTGGTCCAGCCTAACTGAAAACACTGCCATGGTGGCCCTGAGAAATGTAGTTCAGCTTAATCAGATGCCTTCATCATGAGGCCACCTGGCTGGGGTAGCAATCAAACCATTCTGTATATTTGTTATGAGGGTTTTATTAGTGTAGTGTTTGGGACTCTTTACTGGGATCATGATGAAGATGACAATGACGTGTGAGTCCTGCTATGAACAATAGTCTATTTAAATATGTTAGAGGCCAAAAATATTCCTCATTCCTTGTTTTGAAGTTCTTGCAAATATAAGAAACAACATATCCAGATAAAACATAATTTTAGCAACTCTCCATAATGAGAATGTCCAAGAGGTTGGTCTATTCCAAATGGGTCAGTTCGGGGTCCTTGTGCTTAAGCATCCAAACCTTGTCTTATTTTAATCATCAGCAATACACATCTTTCATAAATGCATTTAATATTTTTGACAATTTTTGCAGTATGACAAGAACATTTTGAGCTTTCCTTTGTGACTCAGCATCATCCCTGGCAGAGTCAGTTATTGTATTATCTGTAACGGGACTGGTTGTATTTGGGGCAATTTGGGCTGACATTAAATGGCCCTGTGATTGATATTGTTCTCCCTCGCTGTCAGCTGCCATTCGTCACTATTTTCACTCTTGTTGCCTATGGCACTATCTCTCCCTTATTCTAATTTGCTGTTTCCATCTGCTATAGATTGAGAAATCAGATAACTAAGTGTGTTAAAACTGTGTAGCACGCACGATAAAATATGCCCTGATGACAGCCTGGGCCATTCTGCTGCTTTTTCCCCCCACTTTTCTGAAGAGCAATGCAATTTCAGTACCTCGGCAAGTCATGTCTCTTCCATTGTGTAGGCTGCTAAGAATTACAGTATGCTGCTACATAAGATGGATGCATTCCCAGCAAGCGAGATCATCTGGTACCTGATGCCTGGGGTGTCTGTGTCAACAAAGGTTTCCTGGTAACCCTACTGGAGAGACCTAGTGGGAGGATGAATTGATCATATAGCACAAGGCAGTGGAGATGTGTGGGCTGAGGAGGACCTTTCTATGACAATTGGCCTTTTTTTCTGGGAATAACAATTTAATTCCAGCAAAATATCATGCAGGCCAGGAAGCTTATTAATTTTACAGTTTATTGCTATTTGATCTCTATGGAATTATACATAAGTTTACATAGTGTTTGTAGTGGCAGTAAGCATGCTTGTGCACGTGGAAGCATTTCGGTTTGACAAGCAAAATAAATTCTCACTAAGTTTCAGCCCCATCAAGTTATTCTACTTTCACTTTTTTTGCTCACATTAAGGAGAAGTCATTCAATTCTTCCTGCCTTGGGGCCACTTAACCCTTCAGTCTTTCCACTGGCAGCAATTCATTTTCTTGTGATGCAGTGGGACACAAGAGCCAAGAAATGGGATGTGGGGCCAGTGCAACTTTGAATCTGTCCTCTACAAAAGCACTAGTTGTATGACTTTCAGCAAGTTAACTCTCTGTGCCTCGGTTTCTGCATCCGTACCCACTAGGGTTCTTGTGAAGATTAGATGGAGCAGTATATAGAAAGGGTTAAGAACAGTGTCTGCTGAAAAGTTACTGCTTATTAACTGCTGGCTATGATATCCTGGATTTTCAGTCACTCGAAGGCCTCCAAGCATAAAATGAAAGGAAAAAAGCCAAACCATAAAAGTTAATAGTGGCATTATAAAAGTATTGCTGTAAATCCAATTTATTCAATTATAAATGTTTTTAATTAATTTCAAAGGAGAATGGCCATCCCCATCAGTGTTTGGCAGAATGCCTATGTTTGAGAATGAAGAAAATATGATGTGTGTGTGTGTGTGTGTGTTTGCACGTGCGAGCATGCATGTGAATATAAAGCTTTTATGATAAAAATTGAGTTCAGTCACCAATTTAAAAACCTATTCAAAGTGAAATCACATTTGCATGGCAAACAACAAAGCATCTACAAATTAGAGTCATGTTTGCATGACAGAAAGTGGAACATTCATAAAGCCAAATGCCAGTGTTCCAACCACATGGAAGTATTACATTTTATTTGTCTTTTTAGATCTAGCATGACTTACAAAACATAAAGGGGGCCCAACTGGTGTCTAAGCAATGAACGAGTGAGTGAGTAAAGGGAGGAAAAAATATGCATTGCTTGCAGAAGGTGAGATTAAGTATCAAAAAGGAATACATAAAAGAAGAATGTAAAAAGAGAGATTAGTAAAAATTCATATTATTTTCAAGCAGCAAATTGGACCACCATTATGAATCTCACCTTGATGGACACTCCACGGTCACTGTACAATCTTGGGTGGTAAGAATGGTGGTATAAAGAAATTGTGCATGTGCGTGTGCGAGTGTGTGTGTGTATGAATATGCATGGATGCGTGCACTTTTACATAATCTGGTCTGGTTCTCTCACCTTCTACTGGAGTCTAAAATCACAAAATTAAAGTTAAAGGCTTTTCATTATATCACCCGCATAAGATAGAATGTCTACCAATTTCTCTCTTGGAACCCAATCCAGTCTTTCTCTAGAACTGTTTTATAGTCCTTTAATTTCTAATTTGGAAAGTGATGGCAACAGTTTCTAACTCTTCTCTTCTATTTGACTACCCACTTGTTCTTCTCGTTAGAGTCAAAAGATAAAGGAGAAGGAACACAGGAACCTAACTTCTGGGGTCTTCACAAGCTGGCTTAATTTTCCTCCCCCATCTTTCCTGTATGTAGGATGTCATGTTTTGCTCATCATAAATGACTACAAATGTCTTTTTTTTTTTTTTTTGGTTTTTCTCTGGTACCGGGAACCGAACTCACAACCTTGCACTTGCCAGGCAGGCGCTTTGCCGCTGAGCTAAATCCCCAGCCCCCGACTACAAATGTCTTATAGGAGCCCCTGTCACCTGGTTCGCTCCCTGAGACACTCATCAGCCTCTCCTAACACAAGACAAAGTAAGCTTTTTAATAAATATGAGTCCTGGATATTTCTTACTATCGAGTTCCTCCAAGTTTTGTGCCCCGAGAGCCCCTCTGGAGAGTTGCTTGGATTTCTATGAATTCGTGTCACTCCTTGCTCTGACTTGTTGATGAGTTGGCTACAGTGATCCCAATTCCTTGCTGACTCTGACCTCCTGCTCTTCAGTCCTGTATAATGATCATTAAGTTTCAGCACAGGACAGCCCCATGGCATAAACATAGTAGAGTGGGACAACCTGGATTTAATGCTCAGCTCCAACTCTCACTGGCTTTGTGGCCCTGGGCAAGATACTTTACCTTTCTGAGCCTGACATTCTTACTGCAAGATAAAGTCACCGGTCTCTTTCTACCACGGTTATTAGGAGGGTCTAAAGAGATGACTCCTGTGAGTTCCTTAACACTGTTCTTGGAATGTGGAAACCTTCTCTAAAGCAGATCTTGGGTAAATACTCATACTCTTCAATTAATCACCATAGTAATGTTTGCCATGTTCTTTCCACACAATGGATTCCAGAGGAATAATAAGGTTACAGCATACTAGGATAAGTACATGAGGTGGTTCAGGCCAGGGGTCCATCTGCCTCACACTTCAGCTTCCACCAAACCCCACTGTACCTGTCTGTCTAGAGTTCTACATCAGAGGAGTCAACCAACCTCAGGTTAAAATGCTTTTAAAGTCTCAATTATCATTATTATTAAGTGTATGTATTAGTGAGGTTCAGTGTGGTTGTTCAATATAAACACTAATATGTACTAATCAAATCCAGCCTCCCTTTATTTACCTCTCCTTCCTATTTCCCAACTTCTATAATCAATATCCTGCATTCCTGTCACTTTTTTTTCTAACTTGAAAATATTTTAGAACAATGCGTCTGTCCTGAACAAGCACAGACTCTTTTTTCCTGTCATTATTTCCTAAACAACACAGTATGACAATTATTTACATAGCATTGACTTTGTATTATATATTATAAGTAGGCTAGAAATAATTTAAAGTACAAGGGAGGTTGTAAAGCTGTTATACCATTATACATAAATGACTTAAGCATCATGGCTTTTGTTGTCTGTGTTGGTGGTTGGGGGTCCTGCCGCAAATTTCCCGTGGAAAAGAAGGGATGATTGTCCCTGCAACCATCAGAGGTCCTGACACACCACAACACACCTGGCAGGAAGCACGGAGTGTAGAAAATGTGTATCTAAACCCTGATGAAGATGGTCTCTGAGCAAGACTATTTTTATTTGAATATTGAATTGCAGCATTGTGACCATGTCAAATAAAAAATAACCCTTCTACAATGTTCTCACTACATTACCTGTTTTAAAGCTAGGTGAAAATTTTAGTTTTTGTTTATTTGTATTTTGTTCTGTTTTGTTCTTTTTGGTACCAGGAACTGAACTCACTACACCATCCTTGCCAGAAAGGTGCTTGTGCCACTGAGCTATATCCCTGGCCCCAAGGTGGAAATTTTAGTGCTTGGTTTAGTTGCAGAGTCAAACTAACCCTCCATAAGTACTATCAATGTTGTTATGATTACTCTTATTTAATCACATTTCAACTGGTTGGGATGAACACAGTTTTGTTTTCCTATCCAATCACTTGCTCCACAATGTTCTGACTAACTCTTTTCTGTCCTTTATTTATGTCTTTGCTAAATCTCTTAATTTTCTGCTTACTTCCTTGTACTTAAGAGTATGGTGGGAGTTTCAATCTCATGTTGATTCCTGGTCACTTTCTCCCCTTTTTCCCTCCAGAACTAGTCAGACTGTGGCCTGAGGCTTCAGCATGGTGAGCCAAAACAGACTTTCCTTTTTCACACCTTCTCTTCTTCTCCAGTGTGTTGGGATTTGCATGTGGGGTGAGAGGAGAAGGAAATAGCTTGCTAAAGAAATTGTGACTCTTGCAGCAGCAACCTTTTGGGTGTCTTGGTGGCCCTCATTGGTTCTTTCTTGCCAGGGTTATGGAAGGAGTGGTGAGGAACACATTAATAGAATGCAGGAGGGGCCTCAGATGAAGATATGACTTTTTTCTTTTTAACTTCACTTACTTCTAGTCCTCTTGGGATACCAAAATTCTTGCTACTTGGGGATAACTTTTGACAAATCATCATAGTGTGAAGGATAGGAAGACAGTTGAAGCCTGACTACATTGATCCTGGGATATTGTCATCATACTCTTGCCATTTCAGACAAGAACTATACTGTCAATTGCTCTCTGCATCCTCTCTGATACCACCATCCAATTGTCCCCTCTTATTCCTTGAAACTTTGTATACTTGCATCCATGTATCTTAAAGAACATAAGCAGATAGATATCCAAGCATAATGATAGCTGAGAGATCATATTTCCAGACATCTCAGCCTTTGCCAACAGTTATCTTGCTGACTCAGCATGAGCTGAAGCATGCCAGGAAAGGAGAAGACCTGTTGTGTCTTCCTCATCAAGTCACTAGCAGCCTCTTGTTCCTTTTCTGATTCCATCTGGCTGCCTGGTGGGTGATGGTGGTGGAGTCAATTCGAACTCTTAATAAGCTCCAGGGAGGACATCTACTCTACTAGGAGGCTGCTGTTAGAAAGTGAAAATTTATTGTTTCCAGCTGTGGGACTTCACTCACAAACTTTAGACAATAGCAACTGTCTCACCTATGAAGATTTCTTGTACATGTTTTAGGAGGTTCTAGAAGCCCACAGAATTCATGTCATATTCCTAAAAGTACACACAAGGGCCTGGATGACGCACCACATGTTTTTCCTTCTTCTCATATTCTTCCTTCCCTTTCTCTTCTCACCATATGACTATTTTCCTCCCTTTTCTCTGAAATAAGTAAAGACATGACAAACTTAAATCAATAAGAATAAGCCAAAATCAAAAAGAAAAGGCAGAGGAAGATTGAAAGATAAGTAGGGACTATATACACAAGAAAAAATTACAAAAGAGGGAGAGACAGACAAAGACATTTATGTAGGGAAATCAGCATGGATTATGTCAGAAGCAAAACTAAAGCTGATTCACACATTTTATGACATCATACTGTATGTCATGATTTTATTCACCGAGCTGGTATATCAGAAAGTTCAGACTAGATTATGCTGCAGTGATCAATTGATCATGTAATTTTAATGGTCAAACACAGCATGATTTATTTCTCTCTCATACTAACTCCTAATATGGATTGAGAGTGGCTTCTGATTCACAAAGTTCCCAGAAATCTAGGGGAAGTTGCGTGTTTGCAATACATTTGCCTCAATCAATGGCTTGAAGGTTCACCACAGTGGGAGGATATAGTCTGCAAGGTGACATGTGCCCTCTGTTGGCATGTGGGTGACAAGTGCCAGTTCCACTGACATTTGTTGGCCAGAGCGGATCATCAGCACATGGGTTTGAGAAGTACAATCCTCTGGGTGCCCAGAAAGGAGGTGAGACCTAGAACTACAAGTGAGAACTAGAAGATTCTACTACAGGTCAATGTGTATTTTAGCAGAGTGTTGAGTAGCTAGGTGGGAGCCTGATGCTGATGAAAGGGAGACATGGAGAAGAAAGACAAGGGACTTTGGGATTAGACAACCCTGCTTCAAAACTCCCCTGCAGGTTGGAAAGATGCTATCAAAAAGGTTGACAGCAATCACAGTTTCTTTTTTTTTTTTTTTTTTGGTTTTTCTCCGGTACCAGAAACCGAACTCACGACCTTGCGCTTGCCAAGCAGGCGCTTTTGCCGCTGAGCTAAATCCCCAGCCCCTAATCACAGTTTCTCTAGGATCTGGAATCAAGAAACATGGAAAATAACCACTTAGCAAAGAGAAAAAGAAGAGCTTTGGGAATGAAGGAAGAACTGACAAGAATACTGGAAATCACAGAGAAAATGAAGGAAAATGCAGGGATAATAATGAAGCACTATGGAATGGCAACTCTGGCCCCTAGAAAAGGAGGCCTTGCTCAACAAACACAAGGTGAGCCTGGAGGAGGGCAGCATCCCAAGTAATAAAAAACAAAGCAGCAGTGCCAGCCCTAAAAAGGTCCCTGGTTATTGTAAGCTGCATAGAGTGTGGGGTTGTACTGTGAAAGTTGAACTCCTGTTCAACTTCCTCTAGCATGGCAGACTAGGGTTAAAGAAGAAATTCATTGCGATGCCCCCTGTATTTGGAGGGATATAATGAGAAGCCATTTTGGAGAAGGAGTTTATTGTTTGATTGAGATATTCTTGGAATTAGAAGTCACAGAACAAATGCACTTCAGGGGTTTCTGGGTTCTGTTTACTGCACTGATTGGGTGGGAGCTGCATTTCTGTCTTGCTTTGTTTCTATTACTTTCTATTCCCCTATTTCTCTCTTTTGGAATGGGAATGTTTAACCCATGCCTTTATATGTTGGTAGTGTTTAACTTTCTTATTGATTTTTACAGGGACTCAGAGTTAAGAGTTTGCCTTGAATTTCAGAGGAGACTTTGGATTTGGATTTTTCTGCGGCGCTAGAACTGTGAAAACTTTGGTAACTCTTAGAGATGGGTTAAATGTATTTTGTGTACAGAGGTGTGCATGAGTTGTTTGGAAACTAGGGTGGGATGCTATGGTTTAGATCAAGAATAGTCCATACAATTCTCATGCATTCAGAGCTGTGGTTTTTGGAAGGTGATTAGAACATGGGGGAGCTATAGGTGACACCTTTTCAATAGGTAGGGCTTGGTCAGAAGAGGTGGGACACTGTAGCTTCACCTGGAAGAGTGTATCACTTTCCTTTGTTCCTCTCTTCTTTCTGTGCTTCTTGGAGTCCATGAAATGAGCAATTTTCTCCCATGATAGGTTCTACCACCATGCACACCATGCACTGGAGCCAACTGACCATAGACTAAAACATGGAAAAACTGTGAGCCAAAATATGCGTCTTCTCCTTTAAGCTGTGGATCTTATGTATTGAGTCTCAGTGATGACGAAACTGAGTGAGACCAGAAGCAAGGGCAAAAATCTCACAATCATCTCAACAGATGCAGAAAAAACTTTTAACAAAATCCAACGTCTGTTCATGATAAAAGCATCAATGAAAGTAGTTACAGAAGAACTTTATTCCAAATTGATAAATGCCGTTGATAGGGGCTGGGGATTTAGCTCAGCGGCAAAAGTGCCTGCCTGGCAAGCACAAAGTCGTGAGTTCAGTTCCTGGTACCGGAGAAAAACCAAAAAAAAAAAAAAAAAAAAAATGCCGTTGATGACAATCTACTTCCAATATCATAGCAGAAGGGGAAAAACTAAGCATTTCTTCTAAAAGCAGGAAGAAGGCAATGCTGTTCACTCTTACTACTCCTGTTCAATGTAGTACTCAAAAATTTAGCAAGAGCAATCAAGAAAAGAAAGGGGATTTGAATAGGGAAGGAAAGAGTCAAATAATTCTTGCAGATGACATATTCCATTACACAGCAGATTAAAAAAATCCACCAGAAGACTTTCAGAATTAATAAATATAGCAGAGTAGAAAGTTGTAAAACCAGTACACGAAACTCATTACCATTTTTATACTAACAATGCACCCACTGAGAAAGAATTGATAAAACCAATCCCATTCATGATTCCTTCAAAGAAATGAAATGTTTCAGAATTAACCAAACTAAGGAAGTGAAAGATCTCTCTAACAAAAGTACAGTACTGTTAAAAAAGAGATCAAAGAGAACATCAGAAAATGGAAGGCCAGGGATATAGCTCAGTGGCATAAGTGCCTGCCTGGAAAGTGCAAGGTCTTGAGTTTGATTTCCGGTACCCAAAAAAAAAAAAAACATGGAATGACATTTCCTGTTCCTGGATAGGTAGAACCAATATTGATAAACTGGTAAGATTACCAAACATGATATATAGGTATAATGTAATCTAAATCAAAATACAGACAGCATTCTCCACAGAACTAGTAAAAGCAATCCTACAAGTTATGTGGAACCAGAAGAGATCCAGAAAAGCAAAAGCAACCCTGGACCACAAGGGCAAAGTGCAAGGCATTGAAATCCCTGATTTCAAATGATATTACAAAATTATAGTGGTAAAAACAGCATGGTACTAGCACAAAAACAAACAAGTAGATCAGTGGAACAGAACTGAGGATGTAAAAACAACCTCAGGCACATTTAACTATCAGATCTTCGACAAAGGGGCCAAAAACTTATGCTGGTGGAAATATATCCTCTTTTATTAATGACACTGGCAAAATTGTTTACCCACATGCAGAAGAATTAATATCCACCCATATCTCTCACACCATACCAAAATAAAACCAAAATAGACTAACAACCTGGATATTAAAACAAAAACACTAAATGTGGCAGAAGACTGAATAGGAAAAACTCCTGAAGATATAGTCACAGGTAAAGACTGTTTTTGACCAGAATATCAATCACACAAGAGATAGTACCGAGAATCAACAAATTGGACTATGTTGAATTCAAAATCTTTTGGACAGCAAATGAAACAAAAAACAGAGTGAAGAGACAAACTGAAGGATGGGGAAATTGTTTTTGCCACCTATTCCTTGGATCAAAGTCAAATATCTCAAATATAGAACAATTCAAAAAATTAGACTCCCTCAAATAAAGGACCTAATCGTAAAATGAGCAGTTGAAATGGATTTTTCTCAGAAGAAGAGGTACAAATGGTCATCAAAAGAGAAAATTATTCTCCCTCTCTCCCTCCCTCTGTTCTTCCTTTCCCCTTTTACCTGCATTTAATATTTTCCACTGGCTTCCGCTGCTCTTAGAAGCAGCAGCTCCAATGTCCTGACCATATTCATCGCAGTTTGTCAGTTCTACCCAATCCATCTTCATTACTCCCTCCCTCCTGACTCAGAGGACTGTGGTTTTCACTCCCTGTGCTCCAGCCTCTTCTGCCTTTTCTGAAATTGTGCAAAAATCTTCCTTGCCCCGGGGCCGAGCACATGATGTCTCTGCTCCAACGTGCTTCTACTGCATCCTTGCACTACAAGCATCAGATCTGGTTCAGGCATCTTCTATGGGAAGTCTCCATGAGCCACTCAAATTGCCAGTGCCCTCATCATCTACTCACCAGGTGATGTATCAGTTGTTTTTAAACACTTCCTGGTGATGTATCAGTTGTTTTTAAACACTTCCTATATTTTAAATATTTTACATGAGCTTACATGAATACAACCCGTTTCTCCCATAATATAAATTCAGGAATTCATTGCAATTTTGCCTGTCCTATTATACCCCCAGGGCCTAAAACACTGCCCAACATATATTATTGATAAATACATTTTTAAAAAATTAGGCCACAGTTACAGCAGGTACAATCATTCTGAATTAAAGCATAAATGTCTGCAAGCTGACTCTGTGTGTGTGTGTGTGTGTGAGTGTACAGACATGGCACGGAGGACTGGTCAAATCTTTCTTCTCCATCTTCTCTGAATCTGTGCCTAGTTGGGTAGTTTGGGGCTCACCCTCAAAACCTGATTATATAAAATTCTGAGGGGAAAGAAGCAAGAAGCATATGCCATACTTACTATTCCTTTTTGCCAGACGTTCCCACTGTATTACAGATGCTTGACATCCACTAAATTGTAAGTACTTTGATTGTAATTTGGCTGCTATACTACTGTAGGTCACTCAGCATTTATGGGCTGGTTGTAATAATATCAAAACAAAATCCTACAATGAAACATTACTATATTAATACTTGATGTGGATACAAACAGGTAAGTGCAAGAAATGAGCAGTTGAATTCAAAGCACAGCTTGAAAAGCACAGAGTTCCAGGCCTAGTTTTCGAGCCGGACTTGGATGGTGGCTATGGCACTGATGAAATATCTTTGTAAGAGTGGAATAACTTGGCCCAGATGAGGCATTATTGGATGTAAATTCAAATTTTCACTCCATGGTGTTGGCCTATGATAGAGATTTTTCAGAGTGCAAGGAAGTGGTTTCATTTCTCGTCAACATAGAATGCACGTGGGGGCAACAGGATTCTTACTGGAGGGGAAGGTCAGGAAGGGCTCACTTCAAAGTACAGATTTTAGGAACACATTTTGCACTTGGAACTGGCTTCTAAATTAATTCCCTCCATTAGAGCTAAGAGACTTTTGTGTTTCTAAGGGGAAGCCAAGAAAGCAAGAGATGAGGGAAGAGGACATATGTTCTGTCCTTGGATCAGTGAATTAACTAAGGAGGGAAGAATTAGCAACTTTAAGGAAGGCAGAGTCAGGCGGGAGCCTACAGATGTCTCTTGTCTCTAAAGACACAGGTGTGGGCAGGTCTAAAAGCAGCACATAAGGATACGAAAGTTAGAGGTATCTGCAATTCTCACAACAAGCCTATGACAGGTAGTTAATATCTTCTTGAAAGATTTCTACCAGTCAGTTCTAAGTCCAGAGGTTGACTCATGGCAAAGTCAAAACAGTTTTCCTCTTTCTTTCCTCTCTGTATCCTTTGTCTACACCACAACCTCAAATAACACTGTCTGTGTTGTGGTTTCTGGCCAGGAATGTACCACTAGCAGTTTTTCCTAGGAAAAGCTATTTCTACAGCGGCTCCCCTGGTGTGTATTTGGGGCAGAGAGTTTTATACTACAGAAAATGTGCACATTTCAGCCAAACATGTTGGTGCATACCTACAATCCCTGTACTCTGGGAGACTGAGGCAAGAGGATCACAAGTTTGAGCCCAGTCTAGGCAACTTAGTGAGAGCAAGACACTTTTAAAAATAAAAATAGGTCTACTGATATATCTCAGTATAAAGGCCCTGGGAGGGATGGGTGGGAGAGAGAGAGAGACAGAAGGAAGGAAAATATGGGTATCTCATTGACTCATCTATTCAAGACTCTTTATGCTAAAAGAGTCAGAAACCAATTCAACAGTTTAAAAAATGAAAATAAAATGATTAATTCAAAGAAGTGAAGGTTCTGGGCACATCACATCAGACTGTAATATTTGCAGAGACTTATGCACTGTCTTTAGAATTCTCTCTTTAATGTAGACTGTCACAGGCCATCCTCAATTGCTGGTCTCTACACAGAGACGTTTAGTTTTACTTACACTTTGTCCACATAAGAACAGAACTTTGTTCTTCTGTTTGGCCTGCAGACCTCATCACTGCAGCCCTACACTTATATTGTTTTTTTTTTTTTTTTTTTTTTTTCCAGTACCGTGAATTGAACTCATGACCTTACACTTGCCAGGCAGGCGCTGTGCAGCTGAGCTAAATCCCCAGCCCCTCCTACACTTATATTTTTATTACAACTCTTGCTTTCTGGAGAAAAATAAGTTTTTAATGATCAAAATCCATTTAAATCCTGCTGAAGGGGTAGGATCCATCTTTCCTGTTCTTATGCCCAGTTTGAAACCAAAGTGTCCTTATAAGAATGAGGTCACCAATGGTGCATCTTGCTGATGTACCCACCATATAACAGAGAAGGCAAAGCACCTGATTGATAGACTCACCCAAACCACACTGATAGGGGGCCAGTTACTAAAAGGAAGGATGCAAAGCACACAAAAAAGAGCACATGTCCTACATGCTGAATTTTTGTGCATTTGCAAAGTAAGGCATGTGAACTTTAGAATTGGATAAATTCTGCTTTAAAAGTACCAAAGAAACTAAGAAATCCAATGTCTGACCAAGAAGTTAGAGTGAGGACCCTTTTCCTAATGAAAGCATAACAGGATAGCAGGGGTGGTAGAATTAGGCATGGTAAGTTTGGGAGAATTTTATTTCTACAAAAGGAAGTGATTTTCACTTTTAGAATTTCATTCCCTTTCAGTTTATTTTCTCTAAAATTATAGCCATCCTTATTTTGTTATTTGAGCTCATTGTATAATCTTGAAGGAACTATATTAGTCAAAAAGATTATGCATATTTTGAAGAGGAAAGTTATCAAAGATAGAAAACAAAAGCCAAAATGTTTTTTCCTGCATTCTCTCACTCAGCACAATACTCTGACACCAGCTGTGTGGAGCTTTGTTCCCCTACATACCAAGCAGTTCTCCAACAGACACTAGCTTGGAATCCTCTCGTTCCACTCGGTTCTGATGCTATCTACCTGGAGAAGGCATCAATCCCATAAAACTGTGCCAGTCACTGACTTCCAAATAACTGACTATGAATCAAGAGCTTTGCTTGATTTGCTAGAGCACCTCCCAGAATTCAGGAGTATATATTTACTGGTTTATTATAAACATGTTAAAAAAGATGCACAAGAAGACAGGCATTGGTCAAGACATGAAGAGGGGATGCAGAACTCCCCTGCTCTCTCCAGTTGCCCCACACTCCAGGCACCTGCATGTGTTCAGCTATCCAGAAGCACTCTGAAACCTGCTCTTTTGTGGTCATAATTATGCAGCTTCATCATGTAGGCATGACTGGTTAAATCCATTGGTGATCAGCTCAGTCTTCAGCCCACCTCCCCTCCCTGGAGTTGAGGGTAAATTTAAAAGGTCCAAAACTGCTAATCATGTCTTGAACTTTCTGGTGATAGTCCCCATCCTGAACTCATCTTTGGAAGCTCTCAGGTTCCAGTGATCTCTTCAGTATTCAAAAACACTCATCACTATGGAGATTCCAAGGGTTTTAGGAAGGGAAGTTGTATACACACATACACACACACACACATGCGCAAGCACAGGCACACATGCACACACACATAAATGAGTGTACTAGATTTACACACTCTAAAGTCTTTGGATGAAATATTTTTGGCAATATCACATTATACATAAATATGTATAATGTGACATTTTATATGCCTCTTATTATTAATTCACAACATCACAAATGTAGACTAAAAGGTCCATATTTTGTGTGCTGCACTCTGGGCTTTGGACCATCTAATTAAAGTTATCCTGTGACCTCTTCCAGAGACTTTCATGGGTATTAGATGGAATCATCTTTTCCCAATAATTAAAAATACTGCATTTATCACACCAAAGCTATACATCTACTAAGACCTAATCCAGGTTCTCATTTCTGTTTCACTCATCTGCTTATCTATTTATATAAAGCATTACAGTGACTGGATTACACTGCTTTATAATGTTCTAATGGGTGGTAGCATAGCTTTCCTCACTAGCCTTCTCTTGTTTTATTGGCTGTTATTTGCCAAATGCATTTTTCTTCACCAAAGGAAAATTTATGATAGTTCATAAAACTTTAAAATGCCTGTAGAGACATTAGGAGGAGCGCAGTAAATTTAGACATTAATTTAGGAAAAATGGACATTTGGTGACATTAACAGTCCCCATCCAAAAGCATTGCAAGTAAAACACATGTACAGCAATACCTGCTGTGTTAAATACCGTATTAGTGCTCGTAGTTGTCATTATCATTAATCCATATAGCAGATCTGGGGGTGTTTCAGTAAAATTTTATAAATTTCAAGATGTAGTTTCCATGCTTCTCTTCTTAAATTTATTTTTAAATACTAAGTAGTAAACAGACCTGTAGAACACTATCGTTTCTATGTCTTATTGATAATGCTTTGCTAGTATAGTAGTACATGTGTGTAGTACACAATGATTACATTCATTTTGTGGAGTTGGCACATGGACATTACATATCTTAATCTTTTAAGATCTCCTTCCCCTCCTACCTTGGACAAACTACTGTTGCTGAATGTAGACAGCTGAAAAACTGAAAATAAATTTTGTACTTAAAAAACATCTAGAAAATTCAAATATTTGAGTTGGAAATTATAATTAATAAGATGCCTAAAAAGACAATTGGATCTAGGATACATATTTTTTAAAAGAATAAGAAATGGAGAGAGATATACTAGACCTACAGAAATGACAGAGCCATAACCTATAGCTGAGTAAATTAGGGAAAAGACCTCATGTGTCTCCTTCCCCTGTCTCTGTCTCTCTATCTTCCTCTGTTTCTCTCTCTGTCTCTTTCTTTTCTGTCTCTGCTTCTCTCTCTGTCTTTCAGTCTCTTCAGATAGCACACCTTTGTACTCCTTTTATAGTGTTTTACTTCACTATTATTTTATATTTCTCTTACTTTCATTCATAAAAATATGTTCTATGTTATTTTTACTTTTTGAGATATTCCGTGGTTTCTTGAACACACATTTTTTCCTTGTTATTCTGATATAGCCTATTTTATGTAAAATTTGTTTGTTGTGATTTGGGGATGACATTCTTTTTTCTGTTTCATTTATGAAACCTTGAGAAGGATAAATCTGAATCTTCAATAAACAATGAGTTTCTATGTCTCCTCAGTGGGGATTTTCATCATCCGAACATGATCATTTCCTTACTTAATGTATGGTAATTCATGAGGGATTTTCATTATATTGAAATTGTGTGTTTTATTATTTTAAAGAACTCTTTCTTATCCAGTATGATTTTTGCTTTTCTTTTTCACACTTGCTGTATAAGTAATCAACCCTTTCTTTTCAATTCTTTAGATTATTTTGTTTTAGATAATGTTCTCAGATTTTGCTTTCTCAGGGTCTGCTAATATTTAATAACCTAAGAAATTTTAAAGGTAAGTTGATCTGATTTAAGTATACTGATGAAAAAATTATCTTACTTTCATCATCTTGTTTTTCTACCTTTTCTATTAATGTTGTCTTGGAAAAAATAATACTTTTGTCCTGTAGTAATTGTTTTCTTCATTCTTTAAGGGCTCTTCCCTCTGGAAACTCATAAGTTTCTTAGCACTTTCTTTTTTGTCTCATAATGTATATTTTATAACATTTTCCTGAATTTCTACCTATAAAGAGAACCTCCACTAAGAAGGGCCCCCATTAGGTAAGATAAGAAATTTGTCTCATGTCTTAGTTCAGACTGCTATAACAAGATATTACAGAATAGTTCGTTTATCAATAGCAGAAATTTGTTTCCACATTTCTGAGCATAGAAGTCTGACATCAAGGTGCCACCATGATTACCTCCTGGGCAAAGCTCTCTTCTGTAAAGAAGCCTGATTTCTTGCTGTATCCTTGCATGGTAAAAAGAGGGTGAATGAGTAATTTGGGGTCTGTATTATGATGATATTAGTTCCTTTTATGAAGATCTAATTATGACCTAATCACTCTCAAAAGCCCCACCTCTCGATGTATACCATTGCCACAGGCAGTAGGATTTCAACACGTGAATTTTGGAGGGACATAAATGTTTATTCCTTAGCAGTTGTTATGGTTCATATTTTGCAGTCTCCTCAAAGCTTCATGTTCTCACAGGCGGGGACTGTAGGGAGTGATTGGATTATACAGGTGTTACACACACCAGTGGGTTAGTCCATTGATGATTTTATAGCAAAAGGGCATAGGAGGTGGGGCCTAATGGCCTGGGATCATACATCTCCCTCCTCAGGTCTTTTTTGTGCTGTCCTTCCTGGCTGCTTTGACAAGAACAGTGTTCCTCTTCCCAGACACCATTACTGTGCTGCCAACCAGGCAAGGACTGAAACTTCTGAAAAACGAGCCAAAATGAACTTCTCTTCCTTTAGGGGCAAGTGCCAGGCATTGTGCGTGACCAGTGAGGGAAGTGACTAACACTGTGGTACACATCCTACTTCTCCTAGAAGGTGTGATTAAAATACACGGTGAATGATTAAATTTTTAAAATCTGTTACAGTAAAAGACATCTACTTGTGCTCAAAAATTTCTTTCTGTATATCTGAAATTTAAACAATTGGACATCTTATACTGTCTGTGGTATTCCTGGCTTGGAGGGAAGTCGGATGTCATATTGTGAAGTGCTTTATGGAAAGGCCATATGGCAAGAATCTAAGGATGGTCTCTAGCTAACCACTAGAGAAGAGCTGAAGTTCTCAGCTGAACAGCTCTTGAGGAATTGAATCTATTTACAATCATGTCAGTGGTCTTGAAAGTGGATCCTGGCCCACTGATGTGTCTGTGAAACTGAAGATATCATAGCTGCTGCCTTTGAAGAAGAGGCCCATCCAAGCTACACTCAGAAACTTGTCCCACAGAGATTATGTAATAATAAATGTTGATTTTTAAACCTCTTACTTTTGAGGACTTGATCGTGGTTGATAAATAACTAATACAGGGTATCTGATACATGCCTAAACCACAACTCTTCATTTCTCTTACTGTATAGAGATAGAAATGTAATTACTCTGATTTTATCAGTACATATTGTATACATAAATTGGAATATTACAATGTTCTTTATAAGCATATACAATAATTACTTGTTAATAAAAATATTTAAAATGTTTAAATAAAAATAAAATGTTTAAAGGATATTAATTTGATCATTTCATGCTGTACATACTTATCAAATTATCACTTTGTACCCTTATATTTGAACAATTAAAATAATAAATAATTTTACAAAACTCTTTTTAAAAGGAAATGAAAAAGAATCCTTTTGCTGTTGCAGTTATGAATTAATCTCTTGTTTTTGTTAGAGAAACCCATATATTGCAAAGTTTTTCTATCTCAGCCTTCAACAACTTTACTGAATCTGTTTTGTCATTTTTGTCTCTATTTCTTTCAAACTCTTTATTCCTTTCCAATTTATTTTGCCCCATTTCCTGCATCCCATCATCCATATTTTTAATGCATTTCTGCATTACCTAACTTTCTAAAGTTGCTGAGAGTGTTTACTATTTCTGTTGTTACTTTCATTTCTTTCCCATGTATACCTCAAGCTTTGCCAGCACATTTTTATCCCATCACATTGTGATGTTGTTTCTTGTGCCCCTGTGTGTCTTCTTTGAGCTTTTACTCTGTGTAGATGATGTATTTTACTCCATGCACATCTCTTGTCATTTTTGCTTTGTTATTCTGTAGTATATCTGAGTTGTGACCTCTCTCAGGTGGCTTTACTCCTGTCCCCTCGCATTGTCTTTGCTGTTATTGCTGTTTATTTGACTGTTGTCATTATGATTATCACTCTGGTTAGAAGGGTTTCATGCTTCCTTGATGAGCTCATTGTTACAGATAGTGAGAGTGAGGGGTTGAGGGATTGATGTGGAGGAGTGAGCACCCTGGAATGTGGTCCACTATCTCCAATCACATCTTCATCATTATCTTAGCCTGGCTGAGTCTCACACAAATCTCCGTGGTCACAGGGAGACTGTATGTCACAGGTTGATGGGATGATTTAGCCTTCAATTTTCTCCAGCATATCAGTGTGGCTGCTTTAGGTATGCTCTCTATTGTATTAGTAACTTTCCTATCACTAGAAAGAAAATACCCAACACTCATAACTCAGATGAGGTGTAGTGGATTGACAGCTGGTGGCCAACTTATAACCCCCTGCTGAACTGAGTAAATATGGTGCTGAGTGTGGGAGGCCCACCTGAGGCTTGTGCCAGTAGCATAAGGGGCAGAACTGAAGAAGGAACAGGAGGCTGTTGGGAACTGATAGAAGCTGTAAGGAGCCGTTGGTTGTTTTGGAGGAACTCGTCATGCTGGCTTTCCTGATGAACTTGGCTGTTTTCATCCTCCGAGGAGCTCAGGACCTTGTTGGCACTGAGAATGGCTTTGGTTCACATTGGGGGAGCTCTGGTCCTCACTCTGAGCATCACTTCCTGGCTCCGGAGGGGAAGAAGGTGCACAGCTCAGTTTCCTGAAGAAGCTTGCTGCATTGGCTTTCCTGATGGGAACTCAGCTCTCTTCACCATTGGAAGAGCTCAGAACCTCACTGATGCTGAGCATGGCTGTGGTACTTTTCAGGGGAGCTCCAGTTCTTACTTTGAATATTGCTTCCTGGCTCCAGTGCAAATCCCTCAGCCTGATAACACAGATACTTCATTTTGCTGGCACAGACTTTCTAGATTACACCACTGACCTTTGGGCCTTCCAGTGCAGATCCATGAAACAGGCCCGCATGAGCCATTGTTATGGGCTCTAGGCCTCCAGGTAGACTCATGGAAGGCATTATTATGAGCTCTAGGTCTTCAGCAGGACTCATGCAGGACATTTCCGTGCGATCCAGGCCTTCAGCTGGATTCCTTGGTCTTGGTGTGTGGACAGAGTTCCTGCACTCTCTTGTGTATCATACTTTGGGTGAATATTGTAAGTAGTCTTGTAAAGTATGCATCCTGTATTATATTGCTCCCCTTGCAAAAATAACCCCCCAAACCAACAGAAAATTGGTACTGGGAGTGGGGCTATTGTGATGTTGCCTGGCCATGTGACTTAAGAACCCTTGGAATTAATTCGGAAATATTTGGAGAGACTGGCCAAAGAGGCAGCCCTTGTGTTCTGCATACTATATTGGAAACTCTGATTGGAGCCTGGAAAATCAGAGTACTCATGGAAATGCTGCCAGTTGAGCTGAATCTCAGGAGGCTTCAATTGAGGACTGCATTGGTGGCTGGATCCCAGCTAATATATTGTGCTTTGGCAGAAGTTGGTCTGCATTTTGCTTGTGTTTAGAGCTATTGCCTGGTTGGAGAAACAAAATTTCAATGTAGTCCATTGTTTGGATGGTGGCATGGTTACTGTTGAGAGCTTCGGGCCAGATCTATGTTTGAAATTAAGAGCAAAAAGCCAGTAGTATAATATGAAATATTTGGCTGGAGGGGTAGCACTAATGGAGCTTTGGGTTGTGTGTTGGTTTGGGGCTTATTTTGCAAGGGGAACGATATAATACAGGACACATACTTTATATGATTATTTATAATAGTCACCCAAAGAACAGTATACAAAACAGTGCAGGAAATCTGTGCACACACTAAGACCAAGGAATCCAGCTGAGTGCCTGGATCCCACAACAATGTCCTACATGAGTTGAGCTGAATACCCAGAGCTCATAACAATGCCTTCCATGAATCCAACTGGAGGCCCAGAGCCCATAACAACGTCTCATGCAGGCATGTCTCATGGATCTGCTGGAAAGGCCCAAAGGTCAGTGGTGGAATCTACAAAGTCTGTGGCAGCAGGATGAAAGACCTGTGCTAGCAGGCTGAGGGATCTGCACTGGAGCCAGGAAGTGATGCTCTGAAGAACCAGAGCTCCCCTAAATGGTACCACAGCCATCCTCAGCAACAGTGAGATCCTGAGCTCCTCTGATGATCAGGATGGCCGAGTTCCCATCAGGGAAGCCAGTGCAGCAAGCTTTTCCAGGAGGCTGGCAGTGCACCATCTTCCCCTCCAGAACCAGAAAGCGATGCTCAAAGTGAGGACCAGAGCTCTCCAAAGTGAACTGAAGCCATTCTCAGTGCCAGCAAGGTCTTGAACTCCTCGGAGGATGAAAACAGCCAAGTTCATCAGGAAAGGCAGCTCTCCACAGCCTCTCTCAGTTCCCAACAGCCTGCTTCTTCTTCTCCAGGTCTGCCTTTATGCTGTTGGCAACAGTCCTCAGGTGGGCTTCCCACACCCAGCACCACACTTAATCAGTTCAGCTGGGGGTTATAAGTTGACCACCAGTTATCAATCCACTACGGGTTGCAAGGTTGAAATGGAGGAGAACGCAATTGTTAAAATTAGGACAATAGAAAGATCAACTAAAGTCTTTCACTTGAAGATAAGAGTGTATTTGAATTGCAGGAGATCCCCATTTGTTAGTCTTGCCGTGCACTGTAAAAGTTAATGCGAAGTAAGGACTATGATTGTAATAGTTCTTTTAATGGAGGTGAGGTTTATTTTGGTTCAAGAGTTTTAGAGAGCTCAGTCCATGGTCACCTAGTTCCAAGGCAGAAGAGGCACACTGGAAGTGCTTGGCAAGGAAACCTGTTGAAACAGCAACCAGGAGGCAGGGAGAGGAGGAGGCATGGAGGGAGATATACTGTTCCATGTCACACCCCCAGTGATGGGCCCATTTGCACCGAGACCCATCTCTCTGTGTGTGAGAATTTGGGGGAAAGTTAGATCTAAACCATAATATCCAAATCTTGTTTTTCTTCCACAATGGCTTCTATTTGCAAAGGTCACAGGTCACAGGTCACAGTGTTTCATCTCAGCTTCACTCTCCTGTTATTCCATGATGTCAACTTCCAGGAACCTCGCCAGCTGTACATGAGCCTCAAACTCACCTTTCTAATCTAAGAGCCCTTCATGCTATCTTCATGAGAATTCTGTGCCCTTCTACTCTGTGCCAAACGTCAGAGGCAAGAGTTCTCTCTCACACAGCATCTTTTCTCAGCCTCGTTCAACTTGTATTGTGCATATTAGTTCTTCTTCACCAACTGTACTTTAAAGTTTTGAGAACGTTTTACTGTCACCAAATAGAGAATTTTCTTTTCTGTTTATCCTTCTCTTTATTGTTTTTGGGTAGCTTCACTAAGAAAAAAGGATCAGATTTCTGGTTATGAGAAGAGCATATATTTATTACAAAAGTTTATATTATTCAAAAATAGAAAAAGTTAAAACGGACAATTACACTGCACTCATAGTATACTGTTTCTTTGTGCACAGAAATAATGTTTAAACAAAATTTGGTTTTAATAAGCACGTTAAAGGCTTTACTGTCCCTCATTCCGTGTTGGCATGAATAGCTACAGAACACTCTTCATACAGCATTAAATGCAGTGGGAATGTTTCTGGAAATGGCAGATCTGATTTTGTGATCATTATTTGGGATCACTATAGCACAGGCTCTTAAGAAATGAATTTCCAATATTCAGTGCATTGCAAAGCCATTTTTCCTGTTTACATTTCCCAAGGTGAAGACATAATTTTGACTGCAGGTTCTTAGTCTATAAGTGTATTACTAGTATGCTCTTAATAACAAAGCATGCCCAAATACCCACTAATTTCCTGCTAAATCTTATACCACCCTGATTCCTCCTCAATTTCTTCCAAGGCAGTTAGGGTAGCAACATCTTGATAGTTTTATAAAATCAATAGTACAGTGCTCTTCCCAGCACATTTCCAGCATGCTTTTTTGCATGTCTTTTGTCAACTACCATGAGCCAAATGTATTTATCATAAGGTGAAGCAGTGGCAGAAGGTGAGATCAAAAGGAACAGATTGGTGACAACATTTAACATGAGGAAAATCAAGATCTCAGCTTAGTATAGGCTAATGGTGATCAATCTAATTTTCTGTCTGATACATCATGAAAAAGATAATTCTGGATTATTAAGAACATTGAATGGATGCATATCTATGCTTTGAATATGAACCAATACTGAGATAAACATGATTGCTATGAATCAATGCTCCTTTGGTGCAGTGTGTAATAGGTGTGAGTCTCAGGCAGGGTTCCCCCAGAACAAGGTATGGAGCCAGGGCTTAAGTACAATGGCATATTTGACAGATAGACGCAGATACTAGGAATCTAGTATCTAGATAGATAGATACTAGGAAGATAGGTAGATACCAGATAGATGCCAGGAAGCCCTGGTAAGGGAGAATGTGGTCTGGAAGAGGAGGAAGAAATACAGGGTGCATAAGGGGCAGATTATCAATGTAGGCAACCAAGACTCGTGTTGCAGTGGGGACATCTGAGAAGTGACATGGAATATGTCTTAGAATTGTCCCACTCATGAGTAAGAAAACAAGGATATTTGTCCTCCAACTCCCATCTGTAATTGGGTGAGGGCTGCTCCTGAAGGTAGACACTCCCCATCCCCACTCCCTGCCCCATGTGGGTTAAGATGAAGTTTACAGGTAAAGGATTGCCAGCGCTCACTGTATGATGCTGTTGGAATAGAGTCCCAAGGAGACACTGGGATAGGGTCCCAGGGAGCCAAAATACTATTCAGATCTGATGTTCATTCTGCCTTGGTACTTTCTCTTAAAGAAAGTTGTCATTATGATTCTCAGAAAGGACTCACATGAAGAAAATTGGTGGAACAGACTTAAAATCTCTGTTGCTGTGAATGGTCCTGATTCAGCATCTCCTTCTACTTTTTATTCATGATGAAGTGTAGCAGTCTCAGCCTTAACCAGCACCCCTCAGCTTCTGATTTGCTGGACTAATTCTCCCTTCACTGTATCTCCTTGTGGCATTCATGATCAATTACTCAAACTAGTATAAGAAACATCTTCTTTGTCTGAAAATCTGTTGGCCTGGAACATCCCAGGTAGCCAAATATCAGCCATAGCTTCCAGTGCAGTAGAATATTTACTGTGCCCCCAGAATAACTATCTCTTCAGCACTAGTAAGCATTATTTCTGGTCTATCAGAGCCCAAAGTTGTGGAGACAGGGAGCACAATTTCTCCATCCACATTCCTGGGAATGGTGCAGAGAAAGCCAGGTCTATTTCTGCCTCTGGACTTCTGGATCTAAGCATATGTTTACTCTTGAAGGACAGGACAGGAGCCAAATACTTCAGAGCACTGTCTTTGATGTGTGTGTGTGTGAGGGGGGGCATTGCTAAGTTGTTAAGTTGTCCGTGCTGCACAAAAAGTTATGATCTTCCTGTTTCAACTTCCCAGAGTGCTAGGATTACAAGTGTGCACCACCACACCTGGCTTTTAGCTTTAAGAGATCATTCTAATATTTTCTTATATCAGTCACTTGTGGGTGAAGCAGTATATAATACCAGTGGAGTCCACTGTCACAACTTTGCCTTAAATTGGGTCCCTTCATGCTGGATTTTGTTATTCAGAATTCCTGATTAGAAAATCAAACACATGACAAACCATTGGATAGTGGTGCTGGCTGAGGCACTGTGGCTGGGAAAGCAAATCCATATCCGGAACAGGTACTAATGCTAATGAAGATGAATCCTTCCCCCTCAAGGGGAGAACGGGTGTGATATAATCAGATTGATGGCAGTGGTAGTTGATCTCTTGAAATTCCAGTTTCAGTGTTGGGCTTTGCTGCTCTCAGACCAGAGCACTTAACAACAGCAGTAACTAGTTTAGCTTTGGTGAATGGGAGCTCATGACATGGATCCAAAATAACCTTCTTTTTCATTATTTATTTATTTATTTAAATTTTGCTCTTTTCATTTCATTGATACATTTTAGATATACATAGTGATAGCAATCATATAGAGTATTTGTCTTGTACATGATATACCTTGATTCTTTTTTTTCCCATTCCCCTCCCCTCCCTTCAGTCCTCTTCCCCTCTTTATTTAAAAAACTTTTGTTTCCATTTTTTCCTTCTATTCTTTTTTTCTTGTCCCTTCTTTACTTTCCAAAATATTCTTCTTATGCCCAGTGTACTCACGTGGTAGGTACTGGGTACCTCAATTCATGTTAGTATTTATGATGTTTAGAAGTAGGTCTTTTGGGAAGTGATTAGTTTATGATGATAGAGGCCTCAAAAGTGTGACTAGTACCCTTATAAAAGAGGCCCTCAAGACCTTCCTCATCCCATCTGTGATGTAAGGATAAAGCAAGAAGGGGCCATGGCTGAACCAGGAAGTGGGCCCTCACTAGACACTGAATTTACTGATGCCTTGATCCTAAACTTTCAAACTGCCCCGACTGCAAGGAATGTATGTTTGTTCTTTATATTCCACCAGTTTATGATGTTCTATGATAGCAGCTCAAGTGGACTAAGTCAGTACGACATCTATCAACATGAAATTAACAGTGACTTGGGAATCTGCACCGCCTGTCTAACTTGTTCCTCCTGGACTTTCTTAGAAACAATTCTTAGTACCCCATTTCCATTCAAACTGCTTGTTTCCATGTTCACTTGTGTTAGGCAGAATGATAGGCCCCTGAGGATATAATGTTCTAACTCCTGGGGCCTCTGGCTATTGTAGGATACATGAAAGAGGAGGATTAAGGTAGCAGATGGAGTTATCACTTCCAATAAGTTGATTTTATAATAAGATTTTCCTGGATTAACGGGGTGGGTCAGTGTAATCAGATAGTCCATTATCATGGACCATAATGTATGTGATGGAGGAAGAATGAGCAGAGAAGCCAGAATATTGCTGGCTTTGAAGGTAGACGAGGGACTCATGAGCCAAGGAACATGAGAAATTTCTGGATACTGGAAATGAAAAGGAAATGAATTATTCCCAAAACCTCTAGAAGGAAGATAACCATGACAACTCCTTGACTTTAGACAAATGAAACACATAGATTTCTAAGCTACAAAACTGTTGAAAACAGATTTGCATTATTTTAACCCACAAAATTTGTGGCAAGTTTTTATACTAGAATAGAAAACAAATACCACTTCTAGATTTATCATTGATAGACCTGACAATTCCCAGGTTGTGATACAGCTTTATAGTCACTTGATGTCACGTGGACATCATGTTTGGGTGATGTCACATATGTCAGGAGATTGACATGTGCTCAGTCTCTCCTTGGTCCCCAAACCAGTCAAGAATATTTTTTTTGAACACCGAGTAGTTCTCACTTCAGAGCCCTGGGGAGCTGCGCTGCAACTTGCCTCGTGGGGTTTGTCAAGAACTCCACATGGCATATTACCTACCCTGGATACCTCTACCGTCCTAAGATGTGCTCCCTGAGTGGACCAAGTCACAACACTGGCTGTAATACAGACTTAATCTGCTTCAGAACCCTTTCTTTCTTTTGAACTCAACCAAAAATCAGGACTGTCCAAGTCTTTGGAGAGGACTATATCACCACAGTCCTGGACTAGAGCTTCACAGACTTATTTTAGTATGCAAAGGAGTAATGTGAGGGGCTATAAAACTCAGATATCTAGGTTTCCTCCACCTGACCCAGATTTTGATGCAGTAGGTCTGGGGTGAAATTTGAGAATTTTGCATTCCTAGTGAACTCCAAAGTGCTGTTATGCTCCTGGTCCACAGACCACACATTGAGTATTGCAGTCAAAGTCCCTGGGTCCTTCTAAATTGTTACCAATGTGACAAATCCACAAATCTTTGTAAGGTTTGTCTTCCACCCACTTGTGTCCACCCCAACATACATGCATACCAGGGTATACAAAGTATCCTGAATCATCAGTATAATGGACCAGTGCAATGGTCTATAGAATCTCAGTACAAGTCCATCTAGACTATATTATGATAGAAAGTATGAGCGTCAAAATTGTCCTGGGGTGAAAATATGATGTACATTGTCATCCATACTAAGTGAATGAAAATCACTTCTTATTCTTCTTTTTGATGGATATTGAAAGAAGGCATTTGTCAAATCAATAGCTAAAAAAGAGCTTGGAGCTGTGTTGATCTAGTCCAATAAAGACACCGAAATGCCTAACAATCTATCTACTGTTGGTCTTATTGTTTATTTAGATTTACAGTGGCTTACCAGTAGATATCCTCATGATCCACTCCGTTTTTGCCAGTACCATATTAGAAAATTGAA
This sequence comes from Chinchilla lanigera, assembly GCF_000276665.1. Classification (NCBI taxonomy): domain Eukaryota; kingdom Metazoa; phylum Chordata; class Mammalia; order Rodentia; family Chinchillidae; genus Chinchilla; species Chinchilla lanigera. The sequence goes on along the minus strand of NW_004955467.1, from coordinate 6,168,931 downwards.
TGAGATATATGAGAACAACTACCTCTGCAATCTTCAGGTTTTAAAAGTGCTCTAGATTCTGCTATCTGAGCTGGGATGAATTATTGCTTCTAATTTACTCTCTTGGCTTGAATAGTGAGTTTCAGGGGTTTACATTTGGCCTTTTTATACTATAAGCCATATCAGAAACCAATGTAAGGGGTCTTCCAGCTGCTAAGTATATCCAACTCAATTAAGCACTCAGAAACCATGAAAATTATCACAGAGTGCATTGGCAGATGCATTGGACATTTATGAAATGGACTTGGGCCAAGATTCCATTCATCACTTAGCTTTTACATACCCTAACAAGGGCACCAGGATGGTGTTTTGGTTTCTGTAGTGTTAGTGTTAGCTCAAACTCCAGATCCAACAGCCTTTCAAATATCTGGCACTTTTGTACATGTAGAACAAACGCTAAAATAATATAGTATACAGGTAATTTCCTTTCTGCTGTACATCTCCCTTTGAAAAAAGATTGCAGGGTATTAGTACTACATGTTCTTTCTGAGGCTTTGTAGGATTTCTGTAAGATAACCAAGCATCTCCCTCAATCATAGGATTCTGGAGCTGACAGTTGGATCAGGTCTGGAATGTACATGAAGGATTATCATATTCCCTTAAGCAGCCAACATTTGTGTTCAGGTCATTTGCTCTTGGTCTTATTTTGGCTACATAAACCCAGAAATTTGTTTGTTAGGTCCCCAACTCGCTACCTGTAGTGATGCCAGGGTTTCATAGTTTTTGCAGAGGAGACCTGTAGTTTTAGGTCTCCTGCTTACTATTCCAACACTGCTGTCCATGATGGTGATAAGGTTCTCCCTGCTTGTGTTGGTGAAGAGTCACCACCTTGCATCTGTCATTCTAGAATTCTACCCTTCTCAATGATGTTAGGGATCCTACTTTCATGATAACATCTCTAAGAAGCCTGGACTACAGAAGAAACTACAACTTTTCAATGATATCCTTTTCATGAGCACATTCCATATATTTTGATGCAAGTAATTGGCTTTGGGCTTTCCAGGAAACACAGATGGTGAGTTGTACAGTCTTATATAATTACCCATTCTAATGTGTAGACCTCCAAGTCTTTTGATACTGTCTTGATTACTTTTCTCTCATTGCTCAGACAAAATAAGTGACAACCACAATTAAGGAAGGAAAGGTTTATTTAGCTCACAGTTTGTGGAGGTTTCAGCCCCTACTTGGCTGGCTCCAAGGCAGAGTGGCATATGGCAGAAGGCAACAGTTCATGGCAGGGGAAGATAGCGAAAGCAACAAGAGCAAAAAGGAGGAGGATTGGGGAGAACAAGCCTCTTTCCCTCCCTTATATTGTATGCAAACTACCTGCCCCAGGGCAGGTGTAGCTCTCAGACCCATAATCCCAGCATTGGACCATGAATCAATCAAAACTGTAGAAGACCATACCCATGACTGCATGAGGTTTTGGGGGAACATCCAGACACAAACCATAATAGATGCCTTCCTCAAAACTTTGCCAGGGCAATTCCAACACCTGTTTTATTTTCTACAAACATCTATATCTATCTATCTATCTATCTATCTATCTATCTATCTATTTATCTATCTATCTATTATATGATCCGAGGAAAGACCTTAGGGATACTAACACTTAATATCTGGATAAAAAAAAAAGAACAAAGAAAATTAAGAGTGCCAAGGAAGTGAAAAATATTCAGGTAATGTACCAGGTCCAGGCATCCAAAGGAAGAAATTATTTCAATAGGGAAATGTTGGCAAGAGATAAAGACCGTCAAGTGCCCAGAGGATTTACCTACAAAGCGAGCCATGTTGACCTTGGTGAAAACAATTTGTGTAGTGATGGAAAAGGAAGTAATAGAATGGTGGAATGAATATAAAGAATGGAATATTGTGGTAGTTACAGCCTCTTTGAGATACCTGTGAGCAGACTAGGGAAGGGGAAGGTCAGGGTGGTAACTGGAGAAAGGTGTCATATTAATGAATAGCTTTTAGGGGAGAGGTAGATGGGAAGGAGTTTCCAAAACAGTATAATCCTCATATCATTCTTCATATATAAAATAAGGGTACATTTCACTTGATCTTTAAATTAGAATGGCTTTTATTCCACTCTATCCTGACCCATAGTATGGCTCAAATTATCAGGAAATCCAGCCCTTTTCCTAGAGTTTTCCTTGTGTATTAGTCCTTTCAGTTTGCTACGACAAAATATCACAGACCAGGTGACTTAGGAAAAATAGAAATGTATTTCTTGGTTTCAGAGGCTGGACAATCCAAGGTCAAAGTGCTGTCAGATTTGGTATCTGGTGAAGGACCCCCATTGCTGCCTCACAGGCAGAACCTCTATCAGTGTCTTACATAGTGGAAAGCACAGAGATTGTCTTGGTCCTCTTTTTTATATTTTTAGTATCTATTTGCAATATAACATGAATACATTCATTTGGGTAGTCAGTACACTTACTGTTAAACATCTTCTTTCTTTTTAGGTCCCTTTAAATCCCTCTTTACATTTTCCCTTCATTTCTTGGTCTCCTTCCCATTTGCCAAAGATCACCCAAGCTTGAAAAAATGATGTGGTTTCTCTTATACGAGAAACCCAACGTATAAATAAATCAAAGAACAAAGTGAAAGTTAGACAATAGGAAATAGGGAAATAAGTTTTTAGTCTCCTTGGTGAGGTCACTAATCCCACTTACCATCACTATCCCATCACTTTCTAAGAGCCCTTCTACTATCATCACTTTGGGGGTTATAAATTTTGAGGGTGAAGGGACAATTTGGACCATTTTATGTTCCCAGACTTTCCTACAGACATCCAGAGTTTACTGCAGGAATTATTTGTTTTTCTCTAGAGAAATTCTCATGTATCCCCTGTGGTCAGTATAATCACTGATACCAGAAAGGGAGATTAAATGCTTCATTCACACAAGTTGCCATTTATCAGTAGTGTATGTGGGTCAGAGGGACTAATCCCACAGAAAGGCAGCCTCAACACATCAGAGGAAGTCTTCCCTTCCCTCCATCTGTCTCTAATCACTGCTTCAGGCCACAGTTATGCTTCCCAAGTGGAACTTATCGTGATCTGGTCATTCTGATTATTATACTCATTTATTCAACAAGCAAGTGTTGGGTGCCTACTATGTTCATGACTATTTCTTCAAGCTTGCCTACACCTTCAAGGTCAGTAGGTCAGGAGAAGTTCTAGCACCAGGTCACTTGTATTCAGCCACTCAGCTTCTCAAAACCAGCCCTAATGTGGAATCTGAGTCATCAGCCCTGTCCTTCACTATTCCATGTTTGTTCACCTAGGGGTTGTGCTGTCTGTGGCTGCCTTTGCACTAACAGGGCAAAATAGAGTAGTCATTTCTGCCTTAGGCCATCGGAGATATTTGAATAACTTGGAACCTCAAAGGGAAGCTTTTGGTGTTGAGGTGTCATCACTTTGAAAGGGAAAAACTGTACAAGAGAAATTGCACTTTTAAAAACTTTCTTTTTTTGAACCTGCCTAGCTCTGTAACTGCTTGATGGCTTTGTATTTACTTTCTTGACCCCTGTAACCACAAAAGCATAATCAAACATAGAGGATGCCTGATTGTGCCGTTGTACCAAACTTCATGAACTGATAGTCATTAATCTACCCTTGTAGATCAATCTACCAATGATCTTACCCTGCTAGTTAATCAGAAGAACTGCCAGGCTGTTCTGTCTTGCCTTTGTACCTCCTTTGTATCACTTGCATGTGCATCATATAAAAGCTGTAAATCACCAGACATCAGGGACTGATATTCTGAGAATAATCCCAATCAATGTCCATTGACATAAAAAAATCTGTCTCCAAATCCTGGGCGTGGTTTTGGTGTTTCTGCTTGCTGCTGCATCTGGTGCATTGGCTGGGATGACTGATCATGATGACATCTTTGGTCACTGCTTATAGTCCTAGTGGATGGAGCAAGGAATCTCCTGGTCCTGTCAGGAGGTTATGCCCTTGATATTTCTCTAGTTCTGTTGGACTTCTGGAGGAGTATCCCTGGCTCCCTGCTCAAGTGGCTAACACCAGACCTCAAAGGGAGGAGGACACAATCTGTCAATCTGTCTGCCTCTTTGCCTGCCTGATTCAGGTAAGGCCTCCAGTTAGTCAGTCTGTCAGTCCTGCTCAGTTTGAGCAGAATAAAAACACGATCAACTCTTGTTAGTTAAGGTCACCCTCAAGGTAAGC
>NW_004955467.1:6131459-6164597 GCF_000276665.1 Chinchilla lanigera | reverse complement strand
GCCTCCAGTTAGTCAGTCTGTCAGTCCTGCTCAGTTTGAGCAGAATAAAAACACGATCAACTCTTGTTAGTTAAGGTCACCCTCAAGGTAAGCAGGGAGGGGTTGTATGTGTAACCTCTGAGTGCCTGCAGAATGAGTGTGAGTGAGTGGAACAGACAGCATAAGCAATAGGCTGCTCTTTCTGTGCATCAAGACTGGGAAGCAGGGTGTGGGGATTTACTTCAGTGGCACAGTGCCTGCCTGGCAAGCATGAGGTCATGAGTTCGATTCCTGGTACCAGAAAAAAAACAAAAAAAGAAAAAAAAAACCATGTACTAAGACTGGAAAGCACTGGTTGAGGTGGCTAATTGGGTCCTCATCTGCAGTTCCATGGCAATCGACATATAGCATAATAGAGGCCTCACATCCTCCTAAGCTAACTTGCACCTAAGTTGCCACTAGAGGAGAAGCCAGATGGTCATCTGAATGGTGTCTCTCTGAGGCATACCCACCCTTTGTCTATTGCACCATCTTTCAAGGGCACACAACATACATCTTAGGGAGATAGAATGGGAACCAATTAGTGAAAACTCAAGTCCCTGACTATAGGAAAAGGGGCTTTTATAGGGTTAAAAATGAAATCAAGCCACTCCCTGCATCTCAAAGAAACAAAAAGGAAAAAGAGGCCCATTTTTCTTGAGAATTCCACCTCAGCACCCTTGTTGGCCTTTGCAGCTGCTGCCAACACCTATAGCTTTACTCCCTGCTCCTGACTCATCTACTTCCAGCCAACTGAACTGATTCCAGCTTGCCATTGCTTGCATTCAGCCACAGAGGCCCTCCCTCCAGAGCCTTCTGATTATACACCTATGCTGGTCAGATGGTTTCATCTAATGTTCACCTGAGATGACTGTCAGAAATTCCTTCTGAGTTCCATATTTTGACTGAGGAAAAATTTTACTGTCAGCCCTGACGAATGAGTTGCACCCTGTCAAGACTGAATAGATAGGACAGGCTGCGTGAAGGGATCTGTCAAATTGGGCCCCTGATAGCCCATGGTCATTGAAAAAGTCAGGGGCAACCTTGTGAGTTTCCTAGTAAACAATGGAACAGAACTCTCTAACTTCAAATTTTCCTCTGTCAAAAATTTACCATCACTGGAGCAACTTGGACTCTTGCCTTTCACCTCTTCTGCCAGGCTCAAGTTTACAGCCTGGGAAGACATCTCCTTCACACCAAGCCAGTGCACCTTGCTCTTGTTTAGCCCTGCACATTCAACCTTGACTGTTCCCCTAGAGGAAAATGACACTCGTGTCAGCCTGAGACAGGTAACTGCAATCCTAAAGTTCTGAAAACTCTCCTCCAAGACGTATAGATTAAAGACTTGTCTCGGGGCCTGAACATCAACCATATCACCTTATCATGACCTCCACTGCTATCAGATGTCACAGAAAGCACAAATAGTTATCCAGCTACACATCAGCCTCATAGACTGTTAATCACCTTGGACAAGATGTCTGTGCTGTCAACAACAGAGAATAGATGCCTTCCTCTGCTTGTGAGTTACCCCCAAAAGCCCCTTTAACTGGGAAAATCCTGAGACAAAAAGCCAGTTCATTTGGACTCAATTGCCATAAGGAGATAAAAACTCTCGAGTCTCTGATAACAGATTTGTCTCCATCACAGTCCTCCAAGTAAACAGTATGGACTGTCAAACTGCTAAAATACACCTCTTCTGCCAGTCTATGATCTCTGAGCTGCCAATGCAGCTATGATTGCCTGCCATATATGTAGCCTCTGTCTTCTACCACCCATAGCCTGCTGATACATTTGTCTGAAACTAGAAAATGCCTTCTGCCTTTGATTTGCTCCTGTCAGCCAGCCTCTCTTCCCCTTTAAATGGAAAGACCCTAGTTCTGGACTCAAAAGCCAACTCACCTGGACTCAACCTCCCAGAGGTTCAAAAACTTATTTCTTCCTTGAAAAAGCATTTCTGATTAATGACACTCAAGCTGCCTGCTGAAAAGACTTAAAATCTCTGCTACAACATCTGGCAGAAACTGGTTACAAAAAACCTCCACAAATTGTTTGGAGCTGCTGGCTTCTACAACATCTGGATCCTTGAGTACACAAAAGCAATGATGCTTACTCAGACTGTCAGCCCCTGGAAGTACCCAGTGACCTACCTGTGCAAATACTTGGCCATTATTGTTCTGATCAAAAAAGCTGTCAAGCTCACCTTAGGTCATGATCTAACTGTCCTAGTAAAGGGCTTCTGGGATGTGGGAAAAGAGAAGGGAAAGAAGGAGAAATTTTGTATGCATGTATATACAGGATAGATAACATGGTTGTTCTTCTGTCTTCTATTTCTATGCTGAAAGAAACTGTCAATGAGTCTTTGGTTGACCAGTATTGCATGTCTGTTTCATGAGAAGCCACTTTGAAGATATCAATATGTAATACAACCACCATTGTTAATTCCCTACCACTTTGTTTGTAACTCTGTATTGTCTGTATTGTGCTTGTGATATGTTGTAAAATGTTGTATGTCTGTTAATGTTTCCCTCCTTTTATCTTTAAAATAAAAAAAAAAAGATCTAACTGTCCAGACACCACATTCTATGAAATATGCTGTGGTCATCTTGGTCAAAGCAATTTTGGCCAAAGTGCTCCTGCTCTTGCTTTCTGTTGCTGTTTCAAAATCTGCCACCAAAGCAAAATAATTCAGTTCAGAGGCCTGAGCCTCCTGTGGGGATCCAACTGACTGAAACATCAACCTCAGGCAGAAAACCTTAACCTTGTATTCCCATAAGATCAGAGCCACACCTTCCCCCACTGTTTGTTCTGCAAGCTCAAGCCACAGCACTGGCACCTGTACCCCTGCAGCCAGCTCAGGCTTCAGCACCTGTGTCATTGGTCCTGTGATCTCATGCATTATAGTGGACTCTCCCCCTTTATAGACATTTTTGCACACACATATAACCCAGGTACATATTAACTACCTCTACAAGTTTCAGAAATCCAGCCTTATATGTACAGCTGAAACCTGAGGACAGCATTCAAAGTATTCCAAGTGTGATTACTTGTCCCAGTTCTCTCCCATATGTCCTTGATATTGTGCTATCCAGCTTGCTTCTTGCCCCCTATTCTCTTATTGACTGTAACCTTTGCCTTGGCCTCATGGACGGTTGCCAAACAGGGATGGAAAACAACCAATAGAACTTTTCCTTACTCTTTATGTCGTTTTGTTAGTCAGACTTACTATTTCAAACTGTATTCCTTATCTAAAAAGCCTAAGGCTATCAGTTACAATTAGAAAATATTTGCTGTTACTAATGAGCTGACATTTAATGTTGGCGTCTGGATTCTGGCTCTGTTTCATTTAACCATGGGAAATCAAATTGCAAGGTCTGCAACAATTACAACAGAGGTTAAATAACTAGGCTCAAGAACAAAGCAAAAAACAGGGATGATTCCAATGTGTATCTGACTTGGGACCACGGCTGAAACTCCTTTTGGGACTCTTGACAGCCCTTATGTTAATTCTCCTGGTAGGACCCTGCCTGATTAACTGGGTTACATAATTTAAGAGCCCCCTTCTTATGCAGCTTTAGATAAAATGAACAGCCCCAGCATTGAAAGAGATTTTTCTGATTAATGACGAGTGGGAAATAAAAGGGCCAAACTGTATAAGAGAAATTATTTATTTAAAAACTTTCTTCTCTTGAAATTGCCTAGTTCTGTAACTGCTTCATGGCTTTGTAATTACTGTCTTGACCCCTGTAACCACAAGAGCATAACCAAATGTGCCGGATGCCTGATTGTACCATTGTACCAAGCTTCATGAACTGATAGTTTTTATTCTACCCTTGTAACCAATGATCTTACCCCACTAGCTAATCAGAAGAACTTCCAGGCTGTTCTGTCTTGCCTTTCTACCTCCTTTGTACCTCCTGCTTGTGCATCAAATAAAAATCCTAGAATATCAGAGATCAGGGCCTGATATTCTGGGAATAATCCCAATCAGTGACTGTTAATGTAAATAAGTCTGCCTCTAAATCCTGGGTGTCATTTTGGAGTTTCTGCTTGCCATTGCAACTTTGATTCCAGAAAATACTCCATTTAAAGAGTAAATTGAACCCAACCTGCAACTAGATCTTAATTCAGTCAAAATGCTCATATACACTTGTTCCCCACTTGCCTCCAGTAGAGAGTGTTTATTCATTTGATTTTTATGCAACTAAATCTCATTCCAGTTGTTTTAGAGGAACAAGAATGTCAATTAAGTAAGATATCTTTTTGATAGATTTCTTACCACTTCATCTGTGATTCTTATGATAGATCCAGTATGTTAATCATGTAAGATAAATGCTAACTCCTTTTCAAATGGCAGAATGTACAGACATTGCCTGAAGAACACTCATGTCTACATCCTTCATCTGATGGTTATACTGGACACTCTTGCCTCTCCCTTCTCCCCAGTTGCCCCTTAACCTCTCTTTGAACTGGACTCCCCATTCATTTCTCTCTTTCTTTCCTCTTGGATTCCGTTCCTCCTCTTGCCCTCCTGAATATTTACTATAAGATAGACAAAGAAGCATCTGGCCTTACTATCTCCAGGTTGTTCTTCTTGATGTACCATTGTTAATGATGTACCATTAACTTCTGATTTTCTAGGATTTCCCACTCTGAGCAATCTTTACCTTTTACTTCACCAGAGTTAGATCGTAAACTTGATTTTAGACTTTGAGAAAGTAACTGTCTTCTTCATCTTAGTAACAAATACAAAGGGCGAATATGGTTGATATTTCTCCTAAATCTCTAAGAGTTTCTACTAAAGAACTTATATTTTGAGTTTGAGTGATATCTATTTTAATCATAGGATGTTTTCAAATGAAAAAGAAGAAAAGTAATAACTACAGTAACACAACAACCTTTCCTAACATCCTTCAAAATCCCTCCTTTCACCCAGGAAGCCTTCCTCAGTATTCTCTCTCCTCTGGCTTCTAGAATCCTTCATACCTACCTGTATGGTGGGTTTATCAAATTGTATTACAGTTATTTATGAAAATTTCATCTTTACCAAATTATTGATTCCTTGATAATTAGAAGTCTTTCTCATTAGATTAATTTGGAGTCTTGTGAAGAGTATATAAATGGATGATTAAGTGAATAGGTGGGTGTATGGTTGGACAAATGGATGGATGGATGGTTGGATGGGTAAATGGATGGATGCATGGATGGATGGATGAATGGATGGATGGAAGAAAGGATTCGGTAGAAATTTCCCAATAAAAGAAAAGCCTCAATATCCTGGGGATATTTCCAACTGTCCGTGGCCAGTGACAATCTGTCATGGGATCAAGTCAGGGTAAAGTAAATGTTATAATATTTTAAAATATTTTTACCATGCAAATTTAGCTTTATAGTTTTAAGTTGTACAAAAGGATACACAACAAGTAGTATGTCTCCCTTCCATCTTTACCTGCAAGTACCCTATTTTCCTCCTATGCTGAAGACACCATTTATTCCTTTCTTATAGATCTTTCTTGAGCAGTTCTAAGCATGCTTCAAAACATGTTAATTCCATAGCCTTTGATTCCTTTCCTGGATCCTCCCTCATGCTTGTTGATTTTAAGCATGCCTCTGGAGAGCTGAAATAATGAAGAGTGAATGTCATACTCCCAGTCCTTGTGAGGAGTCTGAGGGTCTGTACCAGGAGATGGCAGATAAAATCACTGCCTTGGTTAGGCGAAAATTCAGTCTATATCAACAACTCTGTAAGGTGGAACTTGATTTAGGCATTTTAATCTCCCCATCACCCATCCACAACAAGTCCCCTTCACATTATCAGGCTTTGATTATCCTAGCAGTGATATAGTAGAGCTGGAGTGCTGCATGGAATCGCCAGTCCCTGGAGCTCCCACCTTACACCATCCCTCTGTTCACCCCAGAAGCCCTCTTGGGCAGCCCCGAGGAGACCCTGACCCACATCAATCTCCTCTGCCAATTCTGGAACGAGATGGATGCCTTGATTTGTCTGAGCTCAGATACAATTTGCAAAAGGCTGTGATTTTGCAGGAGTTGAGACTGTGAGGCAACCATTATTCACTGGATTAGAGCCTTGGCATCCCTAATCACACCCAGCCTTGGGCTTCAGGAGCATGAAGAAACCCTATTTACTAGCATTCAGTGGGCCTCTGGGTGTTATTTCAGATGGAGAATAATTAGCAATATGCCCAAGAAGCAACAAAGCCTTGAGTGGTATTTAGTGACAATTATTCAGCCAAACCATTGCTTACTATTATAGGGGCTTATTAGCACCAAATTGTTTCGATAGGAAGTGGCATCAGCAATAAAAATAATGGCTGCAGCTTGCTGTGCAATCCCAGAGTCAGCAGAAAGGGGCTGGAATGTGTGCATGTCTCTTTTACATCCCCCAGAAATTCTGGGGGACCCACTGGGATGTTTTGGCAGCAATAGGAACTGACACAGGTGGCTTGGGGTAGAGAGCAGGCAGGGCTGCCCACTGCCAATCATTTGGGCCTTCCTCTTAGCATATACTACCTGTAAAGATGGTATGAGGAGCAGGGTCCCCTGCGTACCTATGGCCATCTCTTCTTTAGGGATGTGCTACCACCTTCTAGCTCATCCTCTTAAACCTGTAGCCATAAGATCTAGAATGTGAGAGCCAGAAGGGACTCGAGCAAAGTCTTAATATTATAAAACAATATAATTTATGCTCAGAGTGCTATAAGATCACACAATTTGTATGGGCTGAAAATATGGGTAGAAAAGTTATGCGCTTTTTTTTTCTATGTCTTTCTTGCAGCCTACATTGCATTTTTCCTCTTCTTTACTACAGCAGAGAATGCATAGTCAAATGTGCATGAATGCATAGTCCAGTCTGCTTTTTTCAGTCTGTAAATGTCTTGAACACTTTGGTTGGAATTAAGGGATGAAGTGTATGCAGAACCATAACTTGGAGTTGCAGGCATGACTCAATGAACCTAACTACGTTTCAACTGTGTCTATTTTTTTCCAATCTGCATTTCATGCTGAATATTAAGCAGGCAGGTGAATTTTAACTTTTCATTACCAATCTGGGTCTGCAATTCTTTTAAGCAATGGGTATTGCATAGTCAGGAAACTGGACCTCTCCCTTAGCTCTCTAATTTATAAGGTATGTAGTCACTTCCCTCATCACTGAGACACAATACCCAACAGCAGCAACTTAAAGGAAGAGAATTTTATTTTGCTTCACAGTTTAGAAGTTTTATTCTAGGCTCATTAGGCTCAAATACATAAATGACATGGGGGAAGGGCCTGGGCAGAGGAAAGCTGCTCATGCTAGAGCAGTAAGGAAGCAGATAGAGAAGCCATGAGCCAAGGAGAGAGATGTACCCTTCCAGCTCACACGCCTAGGGACTTGCTCTTCTGACCAGGCCCCACCTCCTAACATCATCTGCAGTCATGGTGCTCCCACGATTCAGTCACTTCAAAAGCCCTGTGTGTGAACTCATGACACCCTTGGGAGACATCTCAGTATAAACAGTAACACAAGTTCACCTGGAGAGTTAATTATAAAGAAAAGACTGACAATTTTTATAAAAGATTTAATGTACATATGGAATGTATTATGGATGGATATAAATCCACATGTTTTAGTTTAATAAAACCAATGTTCACATAATAAGAGAAGCTACATAGCTGAATATTTGGGATTCTTCTTAATAAACTCTATGTGAGTCAGTGTCTTAGTTTACTGGGGCTGCTACAGCAAAATACCCTGGACTATGTGCCTTATACAGCACAACTTTATTTCTCACAATTCTGGAACTGGATATGAGATAGAGTGTCAACATTGTTCAATTATGCTGAGGGCTCTCTCCTTGGCTTGCTGATAGTCACCTTCATGTTGTGTCCTCACATGACCCTTTGTCATGGTGTACATGGCAACTTTTTTCTCTATTCATAAGGGCACTAATTCCTTATGAGGGGTTAATAAGAGATCTACCCTTTTTAACTCATGGGTCCCATTTCCAAATACCATCATGTGATAGGTTAAGGGGTCAAACAGATGGAGGGAGGAGAAGGAGAGGGAAAGGAAAGAGATAAAAAAAATTAAGTATTTCATGTGCATGTAGTAACTCCCGATGATGAATGTCATCATTATGTACTACAAACATGTACTAATAAAAGTGTAGGATCAGCACAGAGGAATGTAGTCACATTTCTGCCCCGGGGAACCCAGGTGAACTGCACCAGAAGGCCCAAAAAGAGCCACTCCCCTTGCTGCTGACATGACCGAGGTGAACTGCTGAGCAAGGTCCAGAGAACAGAGGGAACGCCAGTGACACAGGAGTCACCCAACCAGGGTGCACAGGATGTACAGGTAGGACCAGTGGTGTGAAAAGTTTAAAGCAGCAATAACAATATGAACCAACAAGTGGTGAGTTATGTGAACCAGCATTGTGCTTGGGGACAAAGATACATAGCACAGAAACAGGTGGGTGGGCCACCCCGGTTAACATTTTTGTTGTTTTATTGTTTTTTCTTTCTTCTTCTTCTTTCTTTCTTTGTTATCTTTTCTTTTTTGTTTCTTCTTTTTCCTAAAGAGCTGGGGAGAATTCCAGCCACAGAAAACTAATCCTATCCTCCAAACCCAGAGACCAAATTCAGATAATTCCTTACTTACTCCCTCATTGTTTCTCTTCTGCCCTCTTCTCTAGTTTCTCAAAATTTGCATGATCATCCTGTGTCCTCTAGTCTTGCTTCTATTTTTTTTCAGTTATCTTTGTTTTATCCACTATTCTTCTTAACTATCCCCACCACAGGGTAAAGCCACTCTACCAAGGGGAACAAGCTCCCAGTTCACAATTGCTTCTGTTATATAATTATAGATTTTGCTCCTGTGGTTTAAGGCACAAAATTAATAGCTACCACAGTTTGTTAATTTCTAAATTATTATTGATGCTATTGTTATTGCTAATTATACTACTTTAGCTAGGATGTCATATCTGTTGTTAACAGTTCTCACTTATATAACAATACTGGAAAGTTCTGGGTTAATAACCTCACTACAGTCCAGCACCAAAGAAGTTGGGACTGAGCCAAACAGATACCAATATTACACACTTAATTACCTGGAAAGGTAGGACCTTGGAACAGACACAAGCCAAGAACCTCCTATGTGCAGAAGATATTATTGAACAAACTTTTCCTAGAGAGAACTTGATAGTTCTACAAAAACTTACAAGAATCAGCACAGAACAAAATAAAAAGTTTTGAAATAGAAAATGACAAGACTCAGAAATAACACGCAATCTCAGACCTCCAGCCCACCCAGCACAAGTCCAAGAGACAAGGAGATAGGAGACAATGGAAGACACACACTGAAATTTCTGAAATGATAACAACCAAAGAAAAGAAACAAATCCATGGGGCTATAGGGGAAATCAGAGCAGAAATAATCTCTCAGGTAGAAAAATAAATCTTAACATTCATAAAGGAATTGCTCCAGCAAATCTAGAGTAGACTGATAAAAAATAGATGATAACTGGAAAAGGATGGAAACTGAACAATTAATATAGGAAAGAAATAGGATGCATGAAATAGACAAAAACAGATATGTAGGAAATTAGAAATTTCATTGAAAGCTGGCAAAACTGTTTGCACAAAACTGGAAAGAGACTTTCAGACCTTGAAGACAGAATCACCAATAGCAATCATGAAAGGAAGGTTCACTTGTAAATAACAAAATATCAGGAAATAACAATTCAACAGCTGCAAGATGATTCCCAAAAATAATATAAGAATAACTGGTGTCAATGAAAAACAGAAACCAACACAAATGACTTTAAAAAAAACTATATGCCAAAGTAATAGCAGAAAATTTGCAAAGCATGGGAAAATAATCTCACATACAGTAAGTGATGCATACAGAATTCAAATTAGCCATAAAGAAAAATATCTGCTGCCAGACATATAATAATCAAGATCCTAGAATTTCCTCACAAGAACAGAATATTACAATTTGTTAGAGAAAAGAAATAGATCACCTGTAAAGGAAAGCACATCAGAATCATGGTAGACTTCTCAACACAAACCTTCAAATCCAGAAGAGCTTGGAGTGAAGTATTTCAAGACCTGAAAGAAAACAACTTCCAACCCAGATTGATGTTCTCTGCAAAACTATCTTTCAAAATTAGTGGAGAAATAAGATATTTCCACAACAAAGAGCAACTGAAGAAATTTATGACTACCAAACCAACCCTACAAAGAGTACTGAAAAATATTCTAGACAGAGATAAAAATGACCACAATTCCAAAAACAACAGCAAAAAGAAACACCCAGCAAGGCAAGCAATTAAATAGAGGGAAACACAGAGAACCAACAGCAGCAAAATACCATGACAATGATAAGCCAATACATAACAGTTATAACCATCAATCTAAATGTTCTCAATTCACTAATCAAAGGAAATACATTGGCAGAATGGATCAAGAAACAAGATCCCACAATATATTATGTACAAGAAAAACATTTAACTCAAGAAAACTCAGACTGGTCCTGAGTTCGGTTCCTGGTAACAGAGAAAAACCAAAAAAAAAAAAAGAAAACTCAGACTGAAAGTCAAATGATGGAAAATAATACTCCATGCAACAGGAACGCAGAGAAAACATGAGTAGCTATTCTGCTTACAGACAATGTCAACTACAACCAAGAATGATCAAAAGAGATAAAAAAGGTCACTACATACTTGTTATGAGAAAACTTCAAGAGGAAGAGATAACTATCACAAAAATATATGCATCAAATACAGGAGCACCCAACTATATAAGACAAATATTAACAGACATGAAAAATTAAATAAGTAATAACACAATTGTAGTGGGGAACCTTAATACCCCATTGAGACAAAGAGATAGATAAACCAGACAAAAAACGAGCAAAAAGTAACAGAACTAAATCAAACCTATAAACAAATGCACTTAGTAGATGTTTACAGAGTTCTATCAACATGAGAATATACATTCTTCTCAGCTGCACATGGGACATTCTCTAAAATAGCACATAGTACATATCCTGGCCCATAGAACATACTTAAGTAAATGCAAAAGAACTGAAATTATCCTAGGCATATTGTTTGACCATAGTACACTGAAATTAGAAATTAATGGCAAAAGAAATTGCAAAAACTCCATAAACACATGGAAATTAAATAACATCCTTCTGAACAACCACTGGAAGTTAAATAATGTCCTTGAAATCAGTCCTAAGAGGGAAATTTATTTATTTATTTATTTATTTATTTTATGGTACCAGGAATTGAACTCAGGACCTTGCACTTGCCCGGCAGCCCCTGTGTCACTGAGCTATATGCCCGACCCTTAAGAGAGAAATTTACAGTGGTGCATTCTCATTTCACAAAAACAGAATTAGCAAAAATAAGCAGCATAAAGCTGAACCTCAACCTTCTAGAAAAATGAAAACAAGTCAAGCCCAAATCCCATACAAGGGAGAAAATTGTAAAAATCAGGGTAGAAATTAACAGAATTGAAACTAAGAATGAGTGAATCAAAGAGTTGGTTATTAGAAAGAATAAACAAAACTGATAAACCTGAAGTTAGCTTTTTCAAAACAGGAAAGGAGAAACTCTAATTCATGAAATGAGGAATGCAAATGGTTAAATCACTACAGATCCTGTGGAGATTCAGAAGATCATCAATACCTGCTTTGAAATTATTTACTTGCATGGGTTGGAAATCACAGAAGAAACAGACAGATTCCTAGAAAAGTATGAATTACCACAGTTGAATCAAAAAGATATAAAAATTCTGAATAACCCAATAACAGTTAATTAAATTGAAAATATAACTAGAAACTTAGGAACAAAGCAAAGCCCAGGTCCTAATGGATTCACAGCTGATTTCTACAAGAAAGATAGAGAATATTTAATGCCAATACTCCTCAAACTCTTTAAAGAAATTGAAAGGGAAGAAATCCTCCCTAACTCATTCCTGGAGTCAAGTATTACCTTGATACCAAAACCAGAGAGAGATAAACAAAAAGAGAACGACAGGTCAATCTCCCTAATGAACATAGAGGCAAAAATCCTCAATAAAATACTAGCAAACAGAATGCAACAAATCATCAAGAAGTTTATACACCATGACCAAGTAGGGTCCATCCCAGGAATGCAGGGGATGGTTCAACATAGGCATATCAATAAATGTAATACAACATATCAACAAAGCCAAAGACAAAAATCAAATGATCATCTCAATACATGCAGAAAAAGTATTTGACAAAGTCCAACACCCATTTATGGTAAAAAACCTTACAGAAAATCAGAATAGATGGTCTTTGCCTCAACCTGATAAAATCCATCTATGACAAACCAACAGCCAACCTCATACTAACTGGACAAAAACTGAAAACTTTCACTCTAAAATCAGGAACAAGACAAGAATGTCCACTGTCACCACTCCTGTTCAATATAGTTCTGGAAACATTAGCCAAAGTGATTAGACAAGAGAGAGAGAAATAAAAGGAATAAAGATAGGAAAGAAAGAAGTTAAACCATCATTATTCACAGATGAATAATATGAATAATTCACATTAATGTGAATAATTATGTCAATAATTTGGGGTCTTCCACATAGAAGTTCCCAAAACCTCTACCAGAAGACTTCTAGATTTAATAAGTAAATTTAGTAGCATAGCTAGATACAAAGTCAACACCCAAAAACTAATAGCATTCTTACATACTAACAAACTTAATGATTGAGAAATTAGGTAAACAACACCCTTCACAATAGCATCCAAAGAATAAAATACTTAGGAATCAATCTAATAAAGGAAATAAAAGATCCATACATTCAAAATTACAGTACTCTGAAAAGGGAGATGGACGAGCACAGCAGAAAATGAAAAGATATCCTTTGCTCATGGATAGGAAGAGCCAACTTTGTGAAAATGGCCACACTCCCAAAACTGTTATACATATTTAAGGCAATTGCAATCAAAATACCATTAGCATACCTCACAGATCTAGAGAAAACTTCCCTAAAATTCATTTGGAAACTGAAGAGACCTAGAATAGCAAAGACAATCCTTAGCAACAAAGGCAATGCCAGAGGAATCATGATCCGTGACTTGAAATTACACTACAAAGCTATTGTGATAAAATCAGCATGGCACTGGCAAAAAAACAGACCTGAAGATCAATGGAACAGATTAGAACATGAAGACACAACTACAAACACTCTCATCCACCTTATCTTTGACAAAGAGGAGAAACCTGGTCACTGGAAGGAAGATAGCCTCTTTAATGAATGGTACTGGAAAAACCGGCTTTCTACATGCCAAAGTCTAAAATTAGACCTTATGTTTATCACCGTGCACTAAACTAAAGTCAAAATCAATCACAGATCTAAATATTAGAACAGAAACACAAAATCTACTGGAAGAGAAATTGGGTATAAATCTTGAAGACATAAAGGTAGGCAGAGACTTCATGAACAAAACCCAAACTGCACAGAAAGTACTTCAAAGAATCATAAGCTGGGATCACATCTTATTAAACAGTTTTTGTACCTGAAAAGAAATCACCTACAGAGTGGAAAGAAAGCCCACGGAGTGAGAAATAACTTTAGTCAACTGTCCCTCAGACAAAGAGCTTCTATTTAGAACATATAAAGAACTGAAAAAATTAGGCCCCTAAATTCAAATACCCAATCCAAAAATAGGTATCTGAGATGAATATATACTTCTCAGATGAAGAAAAACAAATAGCAAATAAATATATGAAAATATGTTTAACATCATCAGTCATTTCAGAAATGCAAATTAAAACAACATGAAGATTTCATCTCACTCCAGAAAGAATGGTTTTCATCAAGAAATCAACCGATGACAAATGTTGGCATGGCTGTGGGGAAAAAAGAACATTTCTTCACTGCTGGTGGGAGTGTAGACTTATGAAGCCACTGTGGAAATAAGTGTAGGGATTTCTCAAAACACTAGGATTAGAGGTCCCATTTGACCCAGGTATTCTCCTCTGGGTATCTTCCCAGAAGAAATGAAAACATCATATCACAGCAATATATGTTCACTCATATTTATAGCAGCGTAATTTGTAAGAGCTAAATCTTGGAAACAACCCAAATGCCCATCAATCAAGTAATGAATACAAAAGATGTGGTATTTTTATACAACAGAGTACTACTTAACTATAAAGAAGGATAAACTCAATGCTTTTATAGATAAATAGGTGTAAGTTGAGACCATACCTGTAAATTAAATAAATCAAGCTTGCATGTATAAACACTGCATTGGCTTCCTAGTGTAAAAAAATTGAAAAAGTAAATAAGAACCAAAATGTATAATAGATATTGTGAAAGGGGCAGTAACTGGTCAGAAGGAGTGAACAACTGGCATTGGAGAAAAGAGAAAGGAAGGGAAAAGAAAAAATACTCATACCCAAGATAGCTAAGATAAATATACTAATTTCTATTAGTGCATTAAAAAGAATGGCTTGTGCTTATGTTGCATGATTAAACTTTCATGCTTATATCTTGTAATCTAGCAACTACTTTGAAGATAACAATATAGAGTATATTACAATATATTAGCCATTGTTTATTATCTCATTTTGAAACTCTCTATCATTGTTTTTATCTCTTTAAAATTAAAAAAAGTATACCAAAATGTTTGAAGTTTTATCCCCAAATAGCAGTTTACTTACCACTACATAAACCTCTTCAGGTAAGTTATAGTTTAACTCTGGAATCTTTGCCACGCTCAATGTCTGTTAGTACAGGCTCTGGGGGAAATTACATTGGGGTTTTTCTATGTATAAGTACAATAGCTGATCTTGGATTTTGGATATTATCAGCAGGCCAAGCATGAAACCTGGTGACGACTCAAGTACAACCTAGATGGTCCACTGGAACCAATAGCCAAATTTCAATGAAGCAACATTAACTGTCCTGAAACAAGTATTACCTTGACTCCCTTGGCATTTTATTTATATTAATTTTTCTTTGCTCTCAATGTTGTTTTTTACTTTTATAGATAGAAATGGGAACTGTGTTGATGTTTTAAAAGTTGATATAGTGTTATCTTTATAGTAAAAATAATGTTTTTCTTGCACAAGAAAATACAACTGCCTGATAAATGAACTACATAGGCACATGAACCTCTGGTAGCAGCTCCATCATCCAGGTATAGAACCAAAGAAAAATGGATAGGCCAGGGGAACACTCGTTATTTCTTTTGGAAGAAAATTATTTTATTCAAGTGTAAAAGAACAAAGTTATGGGGGAACAATCATAAATTGTACCCCAGTCAAACTTATTGTAATGGGAAAAATTAAAATTAATTGCAGTATCCTCACAAGTCATTAAAGGAAACAGAACAACCTCAAGACACACCCTCTGAAATCTGTTAGTCACAGAGAGAGACAGAAGGTTCCCAAAGTGTGCACCACTTGTTGCACTGTGATTGTGCTAGACAGTCTTCCACTCACTTTGCTTCTCCCAAAAATGTTTCTTGAGGTTGGGAGGGGTAAAGGGAGCATAAGAGAAATAGTACTGTGAAATCCTATTAATTGCCTCCAACTTGGGGAGAAGTTAATCGAGCTATGCAGCCACTCTGGGATGTAGGTGTCCAGAGCCAGAGAGATGAGCTCTTTCCACCACCTTGGATAAGCTCCTCCCACCAGAGACAGGAAATCACAGGCGAGAAGAATAGAATGATTACAAGCAGCAGGAAGCAGTTATCCTCAGGAAGAAACAAGGATCCAGATGAACCAGAAGACAAAGAAGAAATACACAACATAAAGTCCTTTGAGAAAACTGGAGGGTCAATAGGAAGAAAAGATATAAGGCAAAACTTTTGAAGGACTAACAACAGTGACTCTCTAAATCGTAAAGACAGCACATGAGCATGCAGGCACATAGATACACACATGCACAGAAACATTCCAAATTTAAAAAAAAATAGAGATTACAGAAGAAAACACAGGAAAGTGTAAACATTAAAGGAAGAATATGTAACAAGATAAGATAGAGTTAAAATCAATTAAATCTTTTATGTAAATAAATGCCAATAGTCTATGAATTTATTTATTGGAAGGAAAGATTGTTTGGGTTGGGGCATCCAAGACTTCCAATATTGTACAAGAAATTCACCTAAATGAAAGAGAATTTTGAATAAAGGCCTAATAAAAACAAGGAAGTCAGTGATTTGTGCATGAGCAGAGGGAGCAGGTGTGGAGACCCTGTGGATGGAGGATGCAGAGTGTTCCACGAACAGCCCAGAGGCCAGTGCTGCCAGAGTGGAGCAAATGAAGGGAAAAGTGATGGGTGATGAGCTCAGTGAGGTGAAGGAGAATCAGATCTTTAGAGTGAATTAGTCTATTTTTTTCTATTTTCTATGAGGTGGGAAGGCCCTGGAGGGTTTTAGGCTGCCATACTATATGAGCCATGTTATAGTGCAAGTTTGTAAAAAGCTGTGTTGTTTATTCTCAACACACACGTATAATGATTAATCGATTAGGTGATAGATATAGTAATTAACTGGACTGACTCTGTAATGTATACATAGACCACACTGTGCTCATAAATCTACACAGGTATAACTCAGTTTTAATAGCACCACTTTTGCCGTTGCATTGAGGGTAGGCTCTGGGTGATAAGACAGAAGTCATGAGATAAACTATTATAGAGCCTTGGACCAGGATCAGGAATGGAAGAGGTGAGGAGCATTCAGATATGGAATAACTGAGATGAGGGAAAGGAGGGAAGAAAGAAAGAAAGAAAGAAAGAAAGAAAGAAAGAAAGAAAGAAAGAAAGAAAGAAAGAAAGAGAGAGAAAGAAAAAGAAAGAAAGAAAGTTAAATATATATGTAAATACAAAGATAGCTGGAATAATTGTACTACTGATGTCTATCAGTTTAGTGAAAGGAATGCTTAAATTTTTTCACCAGTTTTGCATGCTTGTACCTGGTAATCTGAACAACTAATTTGAAAACAACAATATGCAATATAATAACCACTATTGAGGGGCTGGGGATTTAGCTCAGCAGCAAAGTGCCTGCCTGGCAAACGCAAGGTTGTGAGTTTGATTCCTGGTACCAGAAGAAAAATAAAACAAAAAAAAACCCAAACAAACAAACAAAAAGAAACCATTATTGAATCTCTACCATCTTGTTTAGTGAAGCTCTGAATCATTTTTTAATGTTTTTAATTATTTTTTATTCTCTTTAATTGTTCAATCAACCTGGCATTCTTACATCTGGTAATCTGAGCAACTTCACTGAAGATAATAATATATAATACAATAACCATTGTTAATTTCCTATCATCTTGTTTTGAAATTTTATATCGTTTTTATTGTTTTTGTGTTGTTTTGTTTTTGTCTTTGTTGTTGGTATTTAGTTGTTTTTTCTCTTTAAAATAAAATTTAAAAGAAGAAAAAAGATATTAAATATGTAGTGAAGTTAGAACCAATAGTATTTTCACAAGTTGCCCTTAACCGACAAATAGAAGTCATCCACCATAAATGCTGTAAAGAGATAAGCTATGGGAACAGGAGCCCATAGTATGTAAAAATGATGTTATTGGTGTGTGTGGAGGTTCTGTTCTGAATGCTGGTTTTTCTTCAACTAAATAGAAGACTAGGTCATCGGGGAATAGTAAGTTGGGGAAAGAGATGTTCGATGTCAGAGAAGAGGAGAGAATGAAATAGTCCTGTAAGAAAACAGGGAGACTAGATAAATTAAGAAAAAATTGTATGGTGGCTGGTGAGCAATAAAGGCCCATAGAGGGCTGGTGATAACTTAAAATGAGACTAATCAATATGATTGGGTAACTCATTCCAATCACATTCAGCTTCATAGGCTTAGGTGTGATGTAGGTGGGGAGTAGGATTTAACTAGAGTGTATGGTCTAGCCAAGAGAGTACGGTAAATAAGAGAAGAATCAGGAGCTGGAGTGATTATCAGGACAAGCCACAAGTATAAGCAGTGTGAAAATCACAGCAGAAACCTAAGAGTGTAAGGGACCAAGAAAATAAATAAGACCGGCTGACTGACAGTATCAGTGTGGAAAGGGCTTTTGAGTTGGGTTCACTGCAGAAAAATTGGATCAATAGTTGTTGATAGAAAATTAGTTAATTGGGACTATTTTATGCTCATCAAATCGATCAAACCTGAAATTCTCATGTAATATTATGACATAGTAATAAATGCTATTACTATAAATTATAATCTATATTTATATATCTATGTATGTATCTTTCTGTATAATTTCTTAATCTTTTGTTCTGAGCAAGAACTTGTATATATAATTTCCGAAGTGAAGAGGACTATGAAGATGAAAGCAGGGTCTTTTGTTATTCATAATACATCCCTCTCACCACCTCTGAGTTTGTAATTCTTGTAAAGCCCCTGATGATGAGACCTGGTTGCCAGAAGAACCCACCATGTGATCTCAGGGTGGAAACTTTCAGCCCCAACCCTGACTTCAAGGGAGAGGTGAGGCCTGGAGTTTGATTGATGAAGTCTTCATATAGACCCAGGTTGGTGACCACAGGAGGCGCTGAGAAGGTGATGAGCCCAGACAGGGCATGGGAACTCTCACACCTTCCTCAAATCTTACCTGTGCATCTCTTTGTGAGCAGCTTCGATCTTTTTTTAATTTTAAAGCAAAAAGAACAAAAACAAATTAACAAACACGAAGACAAACAAAACATAAAAACAAAGCAATACAGAATTTCAGAGAAGGTGATAGGAAATTAACAATGGTTGTTGCATTACATATTGTTATCTTCAAATTGGTTACTCAGGTAAACAAACATAGGCATGTATGATTGATTAAAAAATTAAACACTAACTGTTCCTTTCCATAAAACAATAGAAATTAGTGGTGCAATTATCTTAGCTATCGTGTGTGTGTGTGTGTGTGTGTGTGTGTGTGTGTGTGTGTATTTTTTTCCCTTCCATCTTTCTTTCTTTTCTCTTTTCCCTCATCCCAGGTGTTCTTTCCTTTTGAGCAGTTTCTTTCCCTCTCACAATATCTATTGTACCTTTCTGATTTTATTTACTCTTTCAGGTTCTTACACTAGGGAGACAATATGGTGTTTACACATATGAGCCTGATTTATGTCACTTATGAGTATGGCCTGTAGTTGCATCCATGAACCTATAAAAGCTTCGAGTCCCCCAAGTCTTGTGAGCCACCCTCACAGTCAAAGCTGAAGAGGGTGCCATGGGGACCAGGTGTTTGGAAGCATAGTGCTGTGACTTGTGGTTGACATCTGAGGTGGGGAGAGGAAGCAGTCTTGTGAAACTGAGCCCTTAACCTGTGACATCTCTGCTAACTCCAGTGTCAGGACTGAACTGAATTGTAGGACATCTTACTGGGGCCAGATGAATGCTTGGTGTTGGAGAAAACATCGGAAAGTATGTACTGAAGCACCTATATGTACTGGAGTGAGGACAGAAGGAAAAACAGTTTGTTTTTTCCCATTATACACTCAGGTATTGCAATCAGTGAGGATTTAGATACATAGAAATCTTCACACTCTGCTGGTGAAAGTGTAGCAACTCTTTAAAGCAGAGTGGTAAAACTTGGTGAATTTCAGGAAACATGTCCTAGGATCTCGTATCCTGACGATATGCATGAGAGACCCCCATGGAGCCCACAGAGAATACATATATGTCAGGGCTCATTGTAAGACTATTTGCCAGAGCACAATTTGGACATAACCTAGATTCCTATTACTGCACATATACATGATCAAAACTTACACTGAATGTTTAAATAAATTGACATGCTGCCATTAGTCCTCTTCAAAATACTCCTCTTTGCTTCAAATACACTTAACCCATTCCTGCCACTTTCTGAAGCAATTCTGGAAGTCCTCTTTCATGAGTGTATTTATGAAGTGCAATTAAAAACATATGGTAAATGTTGCTGACAAGTGCCACCCAACAGACAGGGGGGCTTACAAAAGCACTGCAGTGCGCTCTCATTCACCTCATTCACTGCATCTCGCACCACTTACTTGACTTTTGCATCTTCCCCAAAGTCAAATGGCCATGAAATGTAAATAGTTAGAATCAGTTCAGTATGTCAAAGCAGCCACAACAGCACAGCTGAAGACACCCAGGAAAGAGAATTTCCTAAGCGCTTCAAAAGATGGCAAGAACAAAGGGTAAGTATGTTAGACGTAAGGGTGTTCTGAGGGCTTAATAACAGCGTGTCCTTTACTATAATAAATGTTCAAATTTAAATATTCACTGTATGTTTTGTTCACATCTCCTATGTACAATAAGAATATATATATATATATATATATATGTGCATTTGTATATGTACATACATTTTTAAGAAAAATATCCTGGAAAAGAATCTCACCTTTGTTTTGACACCTTTGTAGAAAGGAACTGGGAATAGAGGAAGACAAACTTATTTCTCATTCATTTTGATACCATTTGGATTTTTCACTATGTATGTGTAGTATATTTTCAATTATTTTAAGATGAAGAGGTTATGTGGGTAATGGAATAAGAAGGTCATTTGAATTTTCTTCATATTTTCATGTTAAAACGTAAAACAAAAATGAAACACATAATCACACAAATGTTACTTTCAAATATTTATTGACCACCTACTATATACTAGGCAGAATGCCACTTGGTCATGCAAAGGTGCCTACGCAGCTTCTGCCCCACAGAGTCCCTACTCAGGTGGGAGATGTACAGATTCACACAGATCATTACAGGATATTGTGCTGCAGTAATAGAAATGAGCACAGGATGATATGGGAGCACAAAAGTATCAGACTGTGAAAAGCCCCAATTCTATACTCCAAAAATGGCAAATGTTTCAGCTGTAGGTGGTCAGCTGTAGGATAGAAGTGTATGCCCTGGAAAAGGAGAGAAGTGTCAAGTAACTGGACTCTGAATTTTACTTTCTCATTTATAAAAAAAGTGACTAACCACTTACCTCACAGGCTGTGTACAGATGAAATAAAATTGTATCTATATAAAGCCTGGCTCACAGTGGCATTCAAATTTGAGTGCTTTTTCCCTTCCTCTGACTCATACCCCAAGCCTGGAAATTACACCAGGTAGGTGGTTCCATTTTTTTCGAGGTTTAAAAACAACAACTAAAACCCCCAGTGGTAAGTGACTTGTCCAACATGACTGGCTCATGATAGGCAGAATCAAGAGGAAAGATAGCTCTGAGCCCTTAGAGGATGCTCTCTGCATGATACCCACAAGGGTAGTAATGCTTAGTCATGTGCAGTTTCCTATGTGCTGTGACACTGGAAGTAAGAGTGGATCAGGACCTTGCGCTTGCCAGGAAGGCACTTGTGCCACTGAGCTATATCCCCGGCCCTCTGTTATGCTTCTTGAAGAAATGCAGATCTCTGGATCTGCAAGGAATGCTCTACTACCATGATCCAAGAATGAGAGAGTCTTACCTATCTCTTGCACTCTGCATGACACTCCTCATGGATAAGCTGAGGCATCTGAACTGTTGTGGAGGAGCTATTTATGAATGTGTATTATCATCATCATAGCATGCTCATAACACTAATTGTGTCCAAATGTTGTGTTTTAATGAGTTAAAACTTTATGGGACGATACATTTGAAAAAATAATGAGGAGATTTTAGTGGCTTAGTTTGTGATAGTGATGAAAGAGAAAACTTCATTTCTCCATTTTGTAGCTCTTATTGGACTGAATAGGAGAGCTGGGGGTTTCCTGAATCACAGACATCTTATGTGTTCTTAAGTTCTCAAGGAATTCTGAGGGTGGGAGCTAATGAAATATTTAACTGCTTCTTTTCTGAAGGGCAGCTGCAGCCAAACTGCACCTAGGCACCAGATGGGTACCTGTGTAAGCTAAGTTGACACAAGGGGCTCTTTAGGCACTTCTTGCTAATCATCTCAATTACAGATTACCCTGCAGAGAGAAGTTCCAAATGAATGCTACTTACACATTGCGGTGCATTGCTATTTCCGTGTGTAAAAAGCTTAGGCTAAGTTTTAGCTGTGCCCACTATTTTAAAAAATGGTCCTTTTCATGTAGAACTGAATGAAGACTGTGGAGTGCTTCTGCTCAGTATCATTCTGTCAGCCTGGAGAGGATTTAGCTCCTGAGCTGGGATGCCTGAGGACTTCAACCAGTAGTTTCCTTTGGAGATTAATCCACCACCACAGGTTTCTAACTTTAATAACTGTGGAAACCAGAAATACTCTACAGTCTGTACTCATTTTTTAAGTAAAAAGGATAATCTTTTTGTTTAATAGTGGGCATAGCCAAATTTTAACTCTAGGTTATATAACCTAGGTTTTTGTATAAAGAAATGAGCAGGATACCAAGTCTACAAGTATGTCATGTCCAAGGAAAGTTGAGCCTCTTGACTCCTAAATTATAGTACACACTTAGTCCAAGAGGTCTCTGATCCTTAGACTCCAGGTGATTTTTGAATCAGCCAGTAGCATATGCTTTATGACCCATGTTTCTTCTGTTATAAACATAATTTGATGGAAAAAAGAGACCAGCCAAGTAATGTATTTCAGGAGAGCAATGCTATGTGTACAATACAATTAGAAATATCATAAATAGCAACACAGCTTATTACTGAGAATTTACTATGTACAAGTAATTTGCTATGTGAGTATTAGCTTATTGCAACCTCAACAATAACTGGAGTGACTGTCATTATTCTTTTCACTTTGCATATAAAAAAAATTAAGACTAATAAGCAGCCCCTCCATCCCAGCAACATAGCTGTATATTAGCTACCTATTACTCCATAATAAATGATTGCACAAGTCAAAGGTTTAAAGTAGAAATAGGCATTTATCATCTCACACAATTTCTGTTGCAAGAGTCAGGAATTGCTCCATTGGCTACTACTGGGCCAGGATTCTTCCTGAGGTTAGAGTCAAACTTGACTGGGGCTTGAAGACCCACCCACAAGATAGCACACACATATGGTCTATAGGCTGGTACTGACTCTTGGGAAAAGGGCTCAGTTTTTCACTCATGGGATCCTCTAGGGGGTGCTGTGACATTTTTACAGCATTGTTGCTAGTTTTTTCCAGAGTAATCCAGTAATCCCACTAAATAATCCAGAGAAAGAGAGAATAGGGCAAAAACTTCATGTCTTTATAACCTATCCCTAGAAATTTCACCCAGGATCTTTCTATATCCTATGGACCACAAGTCTGCCATTATCCAATATGGAATGCACCTGCACAAGACCATGACTCCCAGGGGTAGACAATCATCAGGAGACATCTTGCAGAACCAAAGAATTTGGATTTGAGTTTAGCTCTACTCTCTGTTAAGCTGTACTCTTGAATGCTCTGTGATATTGTCTCCCTAATAAAAATTCTCCATAAGGTGTTCAAAATATTTGGAGAGCCACAAAATAGTAAACAATGATAAAACAAGAAAAATAACAATGGAATGAGTGATTTCCAAAGCCCAACATTACATTAAGTTATTGGCATCATTCTCCTATCTACGTAGTGATGAGGATCAGGGAAGTTCAACAATTTTCTCAGAGTCTCAGAAGTGAAACCAAAGTGACGTTTCTAAATGCGAAGCATGTGCAACATGAGTAAATAAGAGTGAATGGGGGCCAGGGATGGAGCTCAGTGGCATGGCACCTGCCTGGCAGGTGCGAGGTCCAGAGTCTGACTCTGGTTTCAAAAGGAAAAAAGAGTGAAGGAAAGATACTTATGTGCAGGAGAACAAAGCCAAGGGAGCACGAGTCTGTTACTGAAAAAGACTGACAGGAAAAATCAGAGTTGGAATTGTAAAACAGACTGCTGCAGACAAAGCTGTCTCTGCTCAATTGGAATACTATTGAGGTAAACATGGGGGGAACCTGAGGAACAGATAAGATAAAAGAATTCTCAGGGCATAAGTTACACACTGCAGTTGGTCAGATATCATGTCGAGTTTAGAATGTAGTTCTATGTGGTTGAAGGGATTTCTCTTTTTCAGACCTTTTGGTTTTCTGAAAGACAAGGAAATAAAAAAAGAGAAAACTTGGTTTCTCAATATCTCTCTAGGTGAGATGTATCCTTGTGAGCAAGTAGGAAATTCCTTTAAACCAATTGGATGTTTAAATGACACTCATTCTTGCTTCTGATTACTATCCGCAGTTTCACTAAGGTACAACTTTACAAATGAAAATATGAACTAAGCATATCGTGTCAATGCACAACTGCTTAGCAGTGCTCTAGGTGATAGAAGTTATTTACAGATACAGTAAAAGGGCATTGTTTATGTCCTAGAGAAGCTTGGATTTATTGTAGCAAAAAGACTTACAGAAAGAACTCACTTCATGAAATTCTACACAGTGACTGTTTGAGAGGTCAGTTGTTGTTCACAGACAGGAAGCTTAAATGGAGGACAAAATGATACTATCTGTAAAGATAGGGAGTATGGAAAAATGGAATGGGCAAAAGAGATCAGAGCCCTGCTTTGATAATGATCAGGTTAGGATTTGTTTCTTTGTGTATTTATTTGTGCTTCTATAGAAGCAAATTTTGAGACAAGCATTTGGATACAGGCATTTTATTTGGGACATAAGCTCAGGACACAGTACTATGAGAAAGAATACAGTAAGAATGAGGCAGAGAAGGAGGAGCCAATACAGGTTGCATTACTCCTACCATTGCTGTTGGGAACCCAACTCTCTGAGATCTTGGAGAAGCATGCAGAATGCTTCCTAGATTTTTTTTCTTTCTGGAAACAGGAGCCTGAGATATTACTCTACTGGCTGTCAGATCCCATTGCTTGAGGGATAATCCCAGGAGTGCTAACACTCCTGTCATTCCTGCCTCTGCTGGCATGTGACCTGAGCAGACCTCTATGGTTTGGAAAGAAGCCCTATGGCAGAAACATAAAGAATTTCCATAGCATGTCATTGAGATGGGGATACTATGTGTGAGCCTAAGATTATTGGCCACAGATAGAGTTTAGACTGAAGGCCACTGGATGGATGTGGTAGAAGGCACAAAAAATACACAAAATCACAAGAGCATAATCAACCACTTCCTGTACCAACAACTTAATTGTCACTAGACAGAAATGTCCCAGATAGCTTTAACCTGAAAGGGAATCTGAACAGTTTTAGTGGGATAGTTTATAAGACAAAGAAGAGTTTTTAAGGGACATACTGAATCAAACTAGAATACAGTCTGTAAGGAAGATTGCAACTGGACAGGCCAACACTCATGGTCTGCAATGTCAACAGTAGCCACCATTTCCTCCAAATATCCATAAGTCATACATTAGGAGGACAAAGTTCTATTAGAGCTGCTAGTCATGCCCTCCTAACATGGATCTGTCCACATTGCACTTTGATGATCTCTATAATAGCTTTTGTGCCCTGTGCATTGTACGGAAGAGGTGGCAGCCATATCATCCACCACTGGAGCAGATGCCATGTCCCTCTGCCACAGATTTAGCTTTGTATTGCCATCCTTAATAAGAGTACAAGGTAAAAGATCAGCCACTGTGTTGACAAATGGGGAAAGAGGATTTAGCAATTGTCAAGCTCTTGCTGTTCTTCTGTGGGACTTGACTGCTTGGGACATGGCAGTGCTCCTGGGCTGAAATGCCCCTGCGAGGCAAGATTCTGTCAAGGCAAGAGTTGTCTTGGAACAAGTAAAACCAGAGGACAGACAGAGTGTCATTCCTTTGTATCCTACCCTCTGCCTGGATTTTCTCCAAGAAAGAATCAACAAGACTCTTGCAACTTAATTTATCCTATCCAAAAACCTCCAATACACCAAAAGAGTATAAAATGGGAAATTCAGCCTTGTCTCGTGCACCTCTCCTCTTGTTCTGGTAGCTGTGAGGAAACAATTTGTAGATGCTGTTACTGTTGGTGGCTATGGTAACCGAGTAACTGACATACATTCTGGAAGTCATAAAGTTAATGAAACTATAGTTTTTATTGCACTTCACCCTCATCCTTGATTAAATCATATCTGCATAATGTGAAGATATTAAATTTCCATGTTTCTCATTTTATCTCCCCTGCCAATAGGAAGGCTCTGTATTGAGGACTCCCTGCCAGTGGACTAGGAACATCATTGTTTCAGATTTTGCTGAAAAATGACTTTTAATAATTGGTACTGGCGGTCCACAAAGCCAAAGAAGCTTCTGAGAAACAGTCGGATTCTGGCACCATGGGGTGCAGCTGCTTTCCTCTGGCAGGTGGAGATTTCATGCAGGTCTTGGAAAGTTAAGGAAGAGGAGAAAGATGCTAAAGAGAGATAGGACATCAGAGACACATCGATTGAGGAAATGGTTACAAAGCACTGTGTCTGGGCCGGACATACCAGAGACCTGAGGATAATGAGATGAACAAGACCTGAGTGGAGAGGCTCACAGTCTCACCAAGCTCATCTGGACTGCGTCTCCTGAGCAGCTGCTTCTAACAAAACCTATCAGGAGAGGAGCTTGGAGGTAGAATTCGTGCTGGTCAAACCATTAGCCACAGTAACTACTGGTGACTTTCTAGGTTTTCCAGGGATTTAAAGATCAATGATATTGATGCTTATTCCATAAGAATTTGCATTTTAACAGATCTGCAAGTTAATGAGAGGGACAAAGAGCCAGAAACAGTTTCAGAAAGCAGTGCTGACTTCTACCAAGAACCCTTAAGATGGTATCATGGAGACATTGCCCTTGGTCAGCATGTATATGTGTCAGAGATCCTGCACACTGCTTTTATTGGAAGGAGATTTTGTCTTCTTATATTTTTTTATTTTAAAGAGAATAAAAAATAAATAAAATAATAAAAATGATGCAGAATTTCAGAATAAGATGGTAGGAAATTAACAATGCTTGTTATATTGCATATTGTTATCTTCAAAGTAGTTGCTCAGATTACCAGATATAGGCATGTAAAATTGATCAAACAATTAAGCATTAAGTGTTCCTTTCAATAAATCAATAAAAACCAGTAGTACAATTATATATATCATTTCCCTTCTTTCTTTCTTTTTCCATTCCCCCATCCCAGTTGTTCTTTCCTTTTGAGCAGTTTCTTTCCTTTTCACAATATCTACTGTATCTTTCACATTTTATTTACTCTTTTGATTTCTTACACTAGGGAGACAATATAATGTTTACACATGCAGATCTGATTTATTTCACTTTTTTTTTTTTTTTTTGCAGTACTGGGGATCGATCTCACTACTTTGCACTTGCCAGGCAGGCGCTGTGCCACTGAGCTAAATCCCCAGCCCCTGATTTATTTCACTTATGAGTATGGTTTCTAGCTGCATCTACTGACCTATAAAAACCCTATGTTTATCTTTTGTATAGCTGAGTAATACTCCATTGTATAAAAAAAAATCACATCTTTTTATCCATTCCTCAGTTGATGGGCATTTGGTTTGTTTTCAAGATTTAGCTATTAATTTAAGTTGTGCTGCTCTAAACATGGGTTTACATATAACTCTGTGGTATGATGTTTTCAATTCTTCTGGAAAAATACCCTGAAGTGGAATAGCTGGGTTGAATGTGACCTCTAATCTTGTTTTTTTTTTGAGGAATCTCCACACTGACTAGATCCATGTCTATCACCATGCACTAAACTAAAGTCAAAATGGATCAAAGATCTAAATACTAAAACAGACACTAAATCTACTGGAAAAGAAAGTAGGTAGAAATCTTGAAGACAGAAGGGTAGGTAAAGAATTCATTAACAAAAACCAAAGTGTATGGGAAATACTTCAAAGAATCAACAACTGGGATCTCACCTTATTGAAAAGTTTTTGCACATCAAAAGAAATCACCAATATAGTAAAAGTAAAACCCTTGATTTGGGAAAAAAATTTAGCCAACTATTCCTCAGACAAAGGATTTCTATGTAGAACAAACTAAGAATTTTTAAAAATCAGGACCCCCAAATTCAAAGACGCAGTCCAAAACTGGTCATCTGAGATGAATACACACCTCTCAAATGAAGAAATACAAATGGCAAATAAATAAATGAGAAAATGTTCAACGTCATTACTCATTAAAGAAATACAAATTAAAACAACACTGAGATTCCACTTCATCCCAGAAAGAATGGCTATCACCAAGAAATCAACCAATAACAAATGCTGGTGAGGCTGTGGGGAAAAAGAAACCTTCGTCCTCTTGGCGGGAGTGTAGACTGGTACAATCTTCTTGTAGTTGAATGCATTTTCACTTCTGAAAAAAATGGTCAGGAAAAAAGAAACACTAAGAAGGAAGGTATAACAAGGTAACAGTTACCAATTTTGGATAGTGTAGGCCATCTGCTTGCAAGCAGATGACATCAGACAATGTCTAGGGATATTTTGGTTGTCACACTAGAGAATGTATAACTTGCATCCAGTGGAGAGTGGCCAGGGATTCTCTTAAGCATCCTACAATACATGAAGACTTATCTAGTCCAAAATATCACTAGTGATGAGAAACACTGGCACATGGAACCCCAAGTCCCTCCCTACACCCACACTTTTCCTCTCATCTTCATCTTTCTTTCTTGGATTATTTTTTCCTACTCTCTGCTCTTCTAAAGTGCAAGCATCGGGTGGATAAAGATAGTGTGTGTAAGGTCAGAGGTCAAGAGGTGAGATAGGGAAGCAATTCAATGCCCAGGCTTCATTCCTCCCATTTTAAGATATTCCAGCCAAGGACCAACTTACATTTCACCTTTTTCAAGTGGATCCATAAAAGCCCCTAAATTCTTGGTCTTCTTTTTCTGGCTTAAGTTTCAATAATATTTGAAACTGATAACACTATTAATGGGCAAAGAAGCCATGATCCAAAGACATTAAAGAAATCTTGTAAGGTGACACAGACAGGACATTACTGTGTTAACATCCTGTTGTATAAATGAGCCGAAGATAGCCTCTTTATATTGGTCCCCTAAAGTGCTTATTTCTAAAAATTGGATGCTTAACTCACATAGTCACATACCAATTGTTTAAAAAATAGCCCTGGGGCTGGGGATTTAGCTCAGCGGCAAAGCGCCTGCCTGGCAAGCGCAAGTTTGTGAGTTCAGTTCCCGGTACCGGAGAAAAAAAAAAAAAAAAAAAAAAAAAAAAAAAAAAAAAAAAAATAGCCCTGACAAGCGGAGTTACAGCCATAGAGAACCTGCCTCCTCTGCACATCATCATTCCACATCTGCTGGCAATGGATAAGTTCCAGACCTAAAGACCCCTAACTACTATGATCCTGGCTCTTTATAGCTCTCTGATAGAGAAATTCCTCACCTTGCTCCTCAGTGACAGTACTTAGGCTAAGAGTCATCGCAGAAGCTTTCTATCTTACTCTACCTCTGGATAGCCTCAAGTGGTGTTAGATCTCCCTCTCATTCAGCCCTGTTTAAATACTACTATTACAGCTTGTTGTATGTTATGCCTGTTATGGTCATAACTTTTTCCTCACTCCATCCTTAACCCTCAAACCTTCTACACTTTCCAAGTTAGGTCTTCAGGCTGAGAGTCCAGTGACATTTTCCCCCTACTCCATAACTTCCACCTTAGTTTTGCACATTTTAAACAGGTGGGATTGTAAAAGATGTATAGCATCTAAATATTGCCCCTAGAGAAGGGCCAGGAGGTGGCCTGAAGCTTAATATATTTGACTCAGTTTCCTAGACCTGGGAAAAACCAGCCCCATCTGGAAAGAGCAGAAAGTTCTTACAGAGACGTATTTTTAAAATTTATTTTAAAATAAATGGAGGAAAACATATTAACAAACAGACATCCATTTACAAAATAGCATAAGAACAATACAAACAATGCAGAGGCACAAAGTGGTAGGAAATTAGCAATGCTTGTTGTATTATGTATTGATATCTTCAAAGTGATTTCTCAGGAAAACAAATAGAAACATGCAAGATTGATCAAACAAGTAATCATTAACTGTTCCTTTCAGTAAAATGATAGAAGTTAGTAGTACATCTATGTTAGCTATCCTGTGTATACATACATACATAATTTCCCCTTCTTTCTTTTCTCTTTTCCCTCACCCCAGTTGTTCTTTTCTTTTGAGCATTTTCCTTTCATTTCACAATGTCTAACATACCTCTTAATTTTTATTCACTCTTTCAGATACACTAGTGAGACAATACATTGCTTACACATGGAGATCTGGTTTATTTCACTTATGAGTATGGTCTCTAGTTGTGACCATTTACCTATAAAAGCTTCGAGTTTATCTTTCTTTATAGCTGGGTAATATTCTATTATATAAAAGTACCACAATTTTTTTATCCATTCCTCAGTGGATGGACATTCGGGTTGCTTCCACAATTTACCAATTACAAATTGTACTACTATGAACATGGGTACACGTATATTGCTGTGATATAATGTTTTCAGATCTTCTGGGAAAATACCCAGAAGGGAAATAGCTGGGTTGAATGGGACCTCTAGTGCTAGTTTGCTGAGGAATCTCCAAACTGATTTTTACAGTGGTTTCACCAGTCTGCATTCCCACCAGCAGTGCAGAAGAGTTCCTATTTCTCCACAGCCTTGCCAGCATTTGTTATTGATTGATATCTTAATGATAACCAGTCTTACTGGGGTGAGATGAAATCTCAGTGTTGTTTTAATTTGCATTTCTCAAATGACTAATGATGTTAAACATTTTCTCATGTATTAACTAGCCCTTTGTATTTATTTATCTGAGAAGTGTGTATTCATCTCAGGTGCCCATTTTTGGATTGGGTCTTTGAATTTGGGGGGGCAGATGTGTTTAAATTCTTTGCATGTTCTAGATAGAAGCCCTCTGTCTGAGGGACAGTCAGCTAAAATTTTTTCTCAATTTCTGGTTTGTTTTTTTTTCACTCTGCTGGTGATTCCTTTAGATGTACAGAAACTTTTCAGTAGGATGAGATCCCAGTTGTTGATTCTTTGAAGTATTTCACGTGTGGTTTGGTTTTTGTTCATGTACTCTCTCTCTACCCCTATGTCTTCAAGGTTTTTTCTACTTTCTCTTCCAACATATTTAGTGTTTCTGTTTTAATTCTGAGGTCTGTGATCCATTTTGACTTGAGTTTGGTGCATGGTGATAGACGTGGGTCTATTTTCAGTCTTTGGCAGGTGTCAAGCCAATTTTTCTAGCACCATTTATTAAAGAGGCTATCGTTTTTGCAGTGAGTTTTTTGGCCCCTTTAGCAAAGATTAGGTGGTTGAGTGTGTTTGTGGTTGTGTCTGTGTCTTCCAATCTTTTCCATTGATCTTCTGGTCTGTTTTTCAGCCAGTCTCATGTTCATTTTATTGTAGTAGCTTTGTAGTATAATTTCAGATCAGAGACTGTGATTCCACCTGACTTGTCTCTGTTGCCCAGGATTGCTTTTGCTATTCTGGGTCTCTTCTGGTTTGAGATGAATTTAAGAAAGGTTTTCTCTAGATCTGTGAGGTATGCAAATGGTAATTTAATGGCAATTGCATTAAATCTGTCCAGCAGTTTTGGGAGTATGGCCATTTTCCCAATGTTGGTTCTTCCTATCCATGAGCAAGGAATATTTTTTCATTTATTGAAATCCTCTTTGATCACTTTTTTCAGAGTACTGTAGTTTTCCTTGAATAGATCTTTTACTTCTTTTGTTAGATTGATTTCTACATATTTCAATTTCTTGGATGCTATTGTGAATGGTGTGGTTCTCTTAATTTCTCTCTCAGTCTGTTTGTTGTTTGTGTATAGGAATGCTATCGATTTCTGGGTGTTGACTTTGTATCCAGCTACACTGCTGAATTTGTCGATTAATTCAAGGAGTCTTCTTGTGGAGTTTTTGGGGCCTTCCATGTAAAGTATCATGTCATCTGCAAATAATGATAGTGTTACTTCTTTTCCTATCCTTATTCCTTTTACTTCTCCTAGAGACATATTTTTTTAAAAATTCATCATTAGTTTTTGATTTACACATTATTTGTACATATTTGGGCATGTTATTATTTTAGACTGAGGATTCTTATTCCCCCAAAACCCAAATCTGAAGTACTTCCAAATCAGAAACTTTCTGTGCACTGACATAGCTTTCAAAAAGGTTTGGATTTTGGGGCATACTAGATTTGGTAATTTCAGATTAGAGATGCTCATCTAGTAAAATTTATGCAAACATTTCAAAATACAGGAAACTTGGAAATTTGAAACACCTTTGTTCCCAAGCTTTTCAGATAAAAGGATACTCAGTCTTTACTACTTGTTGCTACAATTCCCTCAAGCATCCTCAGAAAGAAATGATGACAGAAAATAATACCCTAGAGAAATCCCACTCTGCCCCAGACTTACTATGTTGTCTTACCAAGATGTCCTACACAATTATGTATGGGCAGTGTCAAGTTATACAGTTCTCAGACTGTAACATTAGTTGTCCAGCAGCTTGGGATGCTCTCCTCCCCAGTACGTTCTATGAGTTTGCCAGCTTGCTTAGTTTTTCTGAAAAATACAGCACAAAGGACTCAGCAAAAAGCTCAGTTGCCTCTACTGATTTGAACTGCCACCAAGGTTCATGAGCTGCTTTCTGCCTCCTTGCTGAGTTGCTTCTGTCCTTTAAGAGACCATCTTGGCCAGTCTTCTAGCTTAGACGTTTCCCCCTGGGGAGAGAAAGGAACACCTTCTATCAGGCAGAAACATAGGCATGAAAATCCTGCGTGGATCCTGCTGAGTGATCAGAGGAATGTGAGGAGACCTGTTATTTTCCGAATTTCAGCACTAGCTCATCTACTCATTGTATCTTACTAACAAATTTCAGGATTCAGGATGAGCCACACGGAAAGCAGTGGTTCTAAATACTGCCAACTTCTGTTGGTCGCCTGAGGACTGCAACTCTTAGGGTTGTCCAGTCACACGCACACAGCAGGTTACCTTCGAGGGCGCCCCTCTTTCCGATCATGCATGAGTCTTTTTTTTTTTTATTTTAGAAATAAAAGGAGGAAAATACTAACAGATTGACAACGTTTTACAAAATAGCAAAGGATCAGTACAGACATTACAGAGTTACAAACAGAGTGGCATGGAATTAACAATGCTTATTGTATTCCATATTGATATCTTCAATGTAGTTTCTCATGAAAACACATATAGACATACAAAGCTAATCAACCAATGCC
>NW_004955467.1:6122285-6125969 GCF_000276665.1 Chinchilla lanigera | reverse complement strand
TGTGTGCGCTTTTCAGCTGGGAATCGTGGTGGTATGCGTCCAGCCCAAACTCGGACCCAGGAGCCCTGCCGCTCCCGGAGAACTCGCTGCCTGGGCGCAAGGCGCGGGGGGCTGGGGGAGCCTATGGATGAGTCTTATTGATGCCAATTTCAAGCAGGTCTGGAGTTAAGGAAGGACTGAAGTTTAGCATGTGGAGGCAATTGATGTTTTGGGCCCTAAGTTGTTTCTTCTGTCCCTGCTTAGAAAATTAGATCTAATAAAGCTAGTCCAGTGAGTACATCATATAGGAAAGTTTTCTAAAATTAAATTGAGTCTTGTGATGGTCATTTGGCATGTTATAGTCTTGGGTTTACAGATCATATCTTCAGAGGTGTGTTCCTGATCTCTTCTAAGGCACTGAAAGCACAGTACTTGCCAAAAGATAACTGATAACCAGTAGGAATTATAATCACAGTTAAGTATTTAACATGTGCCAGGATTTTTCTAAGCACCTTAGATATATTACAACTTTTTAAACTCTCACAACCACCCTAAAGTAAGGCTTATTATTATCAACCCTATTTAACACTTTTAGGTGTAAGGAAATAAAGACACAGAGTTTAAGGCCTCTGCCTGCAGGTCTTGAAGCAAAGAAATGGGAACAAGGCTTCAGAGTTCAAGCTCCTTAATCTGATGCAACCTCAACTTTTACCCTCATGGTTGCAGCTCCGGCCTGTCACTGGTCCAGATGATGAATAAAAGTACGTAGAATATGTACAATGTGACCTGATTTATTGCCTATTATTTTCACAACACAAATTGTAGATGTAATGAAAATAATATGCAAAATGTTAGCCAACTGTAACTTTTAAAACTATATTAGCAAAAATAGAACCCATGAAAATATTTAAATTAAAAAATAAAAATCTTAAAACTCTTAAGACTTTCCTAACTAATTTTTAAGAATAATTTTTTTTGCTAATCCAGTTTTAGGTTTTCTACCCTGGTTCATACTTAGATTAGTTTAATCCTGTTTAGAAGACAGGACACTTTGAGAAAATTGGAGCTCTCTGGTTTGCTTGTGATATTCCATAGCTTACAAGAAACACTAAATCGGTCCACATAGCTAATGTTTACTAAAGAGTCCTTGTCTTATTAAAATAATTTGTAGTGGCTGAGGATATACTTCAGTGGCACAACACCTGCCTGGAAAGCATAAGGTCATGAGTTTGATTTCCAGTACAACAACAATAACAACAACAGCAACAACAACAACAACAAATAATAATAATAATAATAATTTGGATTGTTGGTTAAAAATCCTCACTCTAGGTCTTACTCTGGGTTTAATAAGTCAGAATTTTTAAGAAAAGGAAAGGAGCAGTTAGTGCTTACATTGTTTGATCAATGTTGCCTTCCTATATCTGGTAACCTGAACAACTTTTTGCCTGAGAGATTATTTCTGATCTGATCTCTTCTATGGCCTGATGGAGTTGTTTCTTTACTTCCAGTGCAATCATTTCAGCAATTTCAGGTGTGAACTTTATCAAGTTCTGCTGTGTCAATGTCTCCTGGACTTGTTCTGGGTGGGGTGGAATTCTAAGATTGTTTTTTAGTCCTTCATCTTGTCATGTTTGATGCTGGATGCAGAAAGCTCAGTCTCCCTCTTGCTTGGCAGCTCAGCAAAGGCTGCTAGTGTCCCTAGTTTTCCTGGTGGTCAGGCTTGCCCCTCAGTGTCCGCTGAAATGCACTGCTTAGTCTGGGGTTTTCCAGCAGATGATGAGGTGTATCTAGTTCTCGCAGGTCTCAGATGTCAGCTGATGGCAGTCCGTCTGATCCAGCCTCCGGTCGTAGTTCAGGGCATGTGTATGACCCAGAATCGGGTTGCACTGGTGGCGCAATCCTGGACCAGTGGACCTGTGTCCCCAGCCAGTTCAGGGTACAGGCAAACCCAGACAAGAACTGCAGGGTCAACAGTTTTTGGACCACCTGATTCTGTGTCTCCAGGCACCTCAGGACGACCACAGGAGCGAGACGCGGGCTTCACTGGCAGTGATTGCGGACCACTTGCTTCTGTGATCTCCGGGAAGTCAGGGAGCAAGTAAAGCCCAGACCTGAACCATGGTGCCAGCAACTCATAGAGCGCCCCCTCTAGTACCTCACTCAGCGCTGGGCACGCACAGGGAGGGCCCACACGCGAATCCCAGGGAGAGCAGTTCACGGGCCTTGAGTGAGGATCTCCTATCTGCACCTTGACCAACTACTTTGAAGATAGCAATATGCAATTTAACAACCGTTGTTAATTTCCTATGATCTTGTTTTGAAATTGTGTATTGTTTTCTTTCTTAAATTTTTTGTTCTCTTTAGAATAAAATTTAAAAAAATAGGAAACTGAAAAAAGAAATGAAAAGAAAAAGTAAGAAAAGAAAAGAGCCTTAGTTGTCCTTAGCCATAGCTGCATGACAAGATTCTGATGTAATTTCTTCAACTGAGAACACAGCACTAGTATTGCTTTAATCTCTTGAGTGAACAAGAGCAGCTAAGATTGATACAGGGCTCACCCTCTCCATCTGTAAATCCCTGCATCTAGGTGCTGGTCTTGCCTTCCAGCATGTGCCTATCACATTTTTCTGTCCTCAGAAAGGATTTATATGACTGGAGTACAAAATCTCTTGTGGCCTTCAGGTCTTGGGTCAATAAGCATAAATTTATTCAGTCAATATTAAAAGGGAGACTTCCCTGGTGAAACAAGAGATGGTTTAGCGGTAGAATATGGAAGGAAATGAGTTCAGAGCACAAGCAAGAAGATGCACTGGCATGAGAGGCAGGTCTTCACCTCAGAGGACAATGTAAACTAGGGTTAGCAGAGAATGCAGGAAGCACTGCCCAACAATCCGGGCTCAACCTCAGAGTCAAGGTCTCTATGTACGGATAGGGAAGATGCCCATCTGAGGTACAAGATGTCCTGGGACCTCCTGGCTGCAGTGATCAAAGATCCAGAGAAGACAGACAGGGCCCAAGTGCAAGAAATGCAGGCCCTCTCAGGAGGCCTGGGATAGCAATCAGAAACTGCATCACAGGAACAGAGGCAGGTTCCAGGGGATGATGCAGAAGTAAAGTGGATGGGATTTAAAGGAATGGAGAAAAGAACTTCCACTGAAGGTCACAAGATAGAGGTGATTCTGCTTGTATGTTTAGAGATCCACATAGAAACTGACCACACAGATAGTCCAGTGTCTGCTTATCACTCTTCAGGTACTGTTTCCAAAGGTGACCCACTGGATCTCCCTGTTTGACCATGGGAGTTCACCCATGGAAAAGGCATTCCCAGCCTACTTGTAGCCTGTTTGTCCTCATCCATGTGTATATGTGCTCAGAAGCTTCCTATACCTCCCTTACCTGATGTCTTGCACTCTGCCTGGTCTGGCTCTTCCCCATGACTGTAGCTTGGTTCCAGGTCCAGCTTGCTCACGTTCACCTAGCATGAGCCTGCCTCAGGAGAAGGCAGCATTCTAAATGCAAATGTGAACATCTTCACTTCTTTCCTCCTCGCTTTCTTTATTGGGAGGGAGGATTGGGGATTGAATCCAGGACCTTCATACTGAGCTATAGCCCCAGCTCACCCTTTCTTTCTCTTTCTTTCTTTCTTTCTTTCTTTCTTTCTTTCTTTCTTTCTTTCTTTCTTTCTTTCTTTCTTTCTTTCTT
>NW_004955467.1:6063319-6122185 GCF_000276665.1 Chinchilla lanigera | reverse complement strand
TTCTTTCTTTCTTTCTTCTTTCTTTCTTTCTTTCTTTCTTTCTTTCTTTCTTTCTTTCTTTCTCTTCCTTCCTTCCTTTGTTCCTTCCTTCCTTCCTCCTTCCTTCCTTCCTTCCTTCCTTCCTTCCTTCCTTCCTTCCTTCCTTCCTTTTTTTTTTGAGACAGGGCCTTGGTAAGTCACTAAATTGTCTGGCTTGAGTTTGAGCTTGTGATCCTTCTGCTTCAGCCTCTCAGAGTGCTAGGATTGTGGGTATGTGACATCACACTTGGCCCAACATCTTCATTTCTTAAGCCCCATTCAAATAACTGTTGCCTAACTTAAACTCTAGCATGAGGGAATTTACACTCTGCAGAAAAGACACTCCTCAGTAGATACTTTTTACCCATATGGATGCAAGCAGGCACATGTCTCATGCAGTACTGCAAAACCATTTGGGGAGAAATGATCTTCCCAATGCATATTTAAGAAAACCAAGGAGACAGATGTTGCAATCCCCCAAGTCCTACACAATCCAAGAGTCACCTAATTCCATTTTCTTCAGGTTTGTTCAGTTCAATACATCTCACTGAGTACCTCCGTGTGCTAACAGGGCCCTCCCAGGAAGCTCCACCACACAGACTCAGAGTCACAGGAGGATTCCAGTGATAACTCAGGCACTAACAAAGCTCCTTGTGCAGAACTGAGCACAAACACAGATTGTCTGTGGGAGGAGATGTTCTCTCTGTGTCTGCTCAAGATGTTGTTCCCAAGTTCATTGTTCCAAGAGAGGGAAATGAATGGGGAGTGCCTCAACCACCCTTGAGCTGGGATAAATCAATTACCAAATCATGAGACTCAGCAGGAAGAGTTCCTCTTTTTATCCCTAAGATCTTTGGGTTAGTTATTAAAACAGTTAACTATTATTCCCTGGCATTCCTCTTTCTACTTTTCCCCTACTCTGATCTGCCTAGGTGATCCTACTGTGGTCTCAATTGCTGAGCTCTGGAACCATCACCTCCTATGGGCCTGGCCCTTAAGGTGGCAGTAATTTGAAACTGGTACTGACCATGATTTCTCAGCCTTTCCACCCCCTCAGTAACCTTTTTGTATAAACCACTCTGTGTCTTCGACTCCTTTAGGTCTTCCACTTTCTTGGCTGATAAAGCTCTTAAATAAAATCTAACACATTTTAGAGCATTAGAAAATGCTTCACATTATTCATTTAATCCTCATAACTTTTTCATGAAGTAGATACTATTACTATGCTATTTTTCAGATGCAGAGACTAAGCAATGAAAAAAATCACACAGACAATTAGTGATACAACTGAGATTCAAGATGGGCTCCAATGTCCATGCATTAAATAAAGAAAGAAAAAAATGCAACCAGCTGGACATGGGGATCATGTACCTTCTATATACAATCCTAGGAGGCTGTGGGGGAGGATTGCAAATTCAAGACCAGCCTCGGCACCTTAGCAAGAGCATGTCTCAAAATAAATAAACAGATGAAAAAAGCTAGGGATGTCACTCAATAGTAGGGCACCCCTGGGTTCAATCCATAGTACCAGAAAACAACAGCAGCAACAAAACACATTTTATTGGTCATTGTCCCATCACTGGAACAAAATGCTCTGTACACCCAACTTAAAAGAGGAGGAGTTTATTTTGGTTCATGGTTTCAGTCCATGGTCAGCTTGCTCCAAGGCCAAAATAGCATGGCAGAGGGTCAGGTGGGGGAAAGGTACTCAAGCCATGGCAAAGCAGAGTGAGAAGGAAGGAGCCACAGACAAAAAGATACCCTTCTAGGCCACACCCCAGTAACCCAGCTACTACACTCACCTATGGATAAACCCACTGACGAGTATGACATTCTTGTGATTCAGTCACCCTCCACACATATGGGACTTGGGGAAACATTTTATTTCTAAACCATAGCACACAAACAAACACCCATGTCTTGACTCACAGAATTCTTCAAGCAAAAGCACATTAGAGAAACAATTCTTAGAATGTGGCCTTTGGAAGAACAATGTTAGCAACTTGAGAACAAGTTAGAAATGCAAATCTTAGCCACTATCCCTGACTTACTGAACCTAAATGAGGAGGGAGGGAGAAAGTTCATTTAATGTTTTAATGAAACTTCTAGATAATTCTTATGCTTAGTGAAGTTTGGGGACCACTGTCTCAGAGCATCATCCCACCAGAGGACTTGGAACCCTAGAGCAGTTCAAAGCCTCTGTGGTTCTCCTTTGAGAAGCCATCCTCTAATTCCTACCCTCATCACCTTCTGTTATACCTGACAAGCTCCTTTAGGTGGCTGTACAAACTCTTTCATCCACCAAGATAATATTGGCCTGCAAAGAACTCCACATCCTAATCCTTGGACCTCTTAATATGCCATGATATGGCAAGGAGCAATTACATTGCTAATCAGTTGACTTTAAAACAGACAGATTATCTGGAACTTCTGGGCAATCCCAGTGTAATTACAAGAGTTCTGGCATGAAGAAGAGGGAGGGAGAGAGGTGAATCAGAGCTAGAGATGTGGGTGGGTTTATTGATGGAGGAAGGGGATAATAAACCAATGAATGCAGAAAGTTTCTCAAAGTCTGAAAAGGCAAGAAAGCGGATCCTCCATTAAGGCTTTGTCTTAGTCAATTTCCTCCTCACTGGGACACAATATCCAGCACTCACAGCTGAGTGGAGGAGAGGTTTATTTGGTTCACATTTTTAAAATGTCAGTCTTTACTTGGTTACCAGGCATAAGGAGCGCAGTAGAAGAGTCTGGTGGAGGAAATGTGCTCTTGTCATGGTCACTGGGAAGAAGAAAATGAAAGAAGATGTAGAGAGGGAGATAAACCCTTCCAGGCCTCACACTCAGCGATCTGCCTCTTCCACCAGACCTGCCTCTTAAGAGTGAGCCCGCTATAATTCTCCATAATCCAAAAGACCCCTCTGATGAGGTTCTGCTTCACTTGAAAAATCTTTATTATCCTCCCATGAGCATGGCATACTGCTTGATACCTCCATCATCTTTTGTCAAGAAGTCCCTTTTCCCACCCTGGCATGGCTACCTCGCAGAGTTTCCTTTCTGCTCATCCTGCACACTCTCTCCTCTCCCATACATTCAGTCAGCGATCTCTCCTCATGCTAGCTGAGCAAGTACAGTTCATCAGGTGAAATGCTCCCAATTCCCATCTATAGGTCTTTATTCATTTTTATCCATCTCCCCCTCCCATCTTTTGTACTACAGAGAGATTTTACCACTAAGCCAACTTAGACATTCTACTGCTGTCTAGGGTGGAATTCTCTTTTGCTTACGCAAGGGCTTTGATGCTTTGCTTTTTTGCTCTCTCCCTATCATAGGTTTTTCTTGATTGAAATCTGTAGCTTCAAATGCTTACATTATGAAATGAAGAAAAATCTGCAAACAAGATCTAAATTTCTACCTTAATTTAGATAAAGAATTTAGATAAAGACCAAGAAAGGGATAAGGGTAGAACATAGTGACATGCCTAACTTGTGAGGCTCTAGGTTCCATCCCTAAAACACCATGAGAAAATAAAAATGAAGAGAAAGTAATTTCCTCTAGTTTTCAGTCAATTCAGTTTCAGACAATCTTGTGTGCTTCTGATCTATCTATATTGGACTCCTTGACCAGTCCTCCAGGCCCAAAAGACAGCAAGAGTGGAGAT
This sequence comes from Chinchilla lanigera, assembly GCF_000276665.1. Taxonomy (NCBI): domain Eukaryota; kingdom Metazoa; phylum Chordata; class Mammalia; order Rodentia; family Chinchillidae; genus Chinchilla; species Chinchilla lanigera. The sequence goes on along the minus strand of NW_004955467.1, from coordinate 6,118,509 downwards.
TCTTTTTGGTTTTTCTCCGGTACCGGGAACCGAACTCACGACCTTGCGCGTGCCAGGCAGACGCTTTTGCCACTGAGCTAAACCCCCAGCCCCCAAGAGTGGAGATTCTAATGCCCTCCCCTCAGAGCTACTTCCCCTTTCATTAGGGAGTAGCCAGAATGCCATGTGTCATAATACCCAAAATGATGTTAGAGCCTCATCTCTTGACCTGGATGTGTCAGGCAGGTAGTTCAACATTACTGGGCCTGAGGGACAAAGGGAGTCCAAAACAGCCAACTTTGCCAGTTACAGCTAAAGGAAGACTTCAGTCTATAATATCTTTATATGAAATATTTATAGGTCTCACACCCACATAACAAACCAGGGGAGCACAATGATATTTTAAGATTATATGTTGTACATTTTCACTCTAATACCAGGCTTTCTACTCTCAAAACAAGGTATACAGAATTCCTGGTTACCATGGCCAGTGGTCCAATGATATCAGAAAGGGGAACATGCTTTAAGCAGCTCCCACTTTGGGCTGAGGCCTGATTTAGAGTATAGCTTTTCCTTTCATAAATCTCTTTAAGAAGTTTCTCATATGGTTAAAGCCCCCAAAGGAAAAAGGCAAAAAACATACAGTACTTTGCAATGTGACATTACAAGGTAGCCTCTAAGGAAAATGTCAGTAAGCATGTACATCAAGTAGATAAACCAATAATAATCACCATAGCTCACCAAACCCCAGGAGTAACTCTTCTGTACATTAAAAGTTATCCAAATCCCCACTTCACACAGATGCCCACTGTCTTGAAGGAGTAATTCTCTATCTCTTTTACAATATACTTCTTCAAAAAAAGAAGACAGAAGAGAAAAAGAAATGATTAAGACAAGAAAAAATAATGAAATTTTTAAAAATGACACCAAAATTTAAACTTTGGAAAAACCAAGAAAATGCATACTCCCTCAATAGATTGAATAAGAAAATAAAGCTATCACCAATGTCAGAAATGAAAATATTAGGAGGCCAAGGATATAGCTCAGCAGCACAAGCCCCTGCCTGACAAGCACAAGGTCCTGAGTTCTATTCCCAGCAACCTCCCCCCCACAAAAAAGAAATGAAAGAATTACCATTACAGACTACAAAAACAACTCAAAGAGACAACTGCAATTAACTTTAGATCAACAAATTTTGCAATATAAATGAAAAGGACAAATTCCTTTAAGACTTCAAATTTCCAAAGCTGGAAAGAAAATAGCCTCATATTCACCACAGAAATAAACTGATTATTTAACAATAACCACAAAGAAAACTTCAGGCCCCAAAGAATTTCATGAGTGGATTTCTAGGAAGAAAACACTACAAAATCATAATCTACTTCAGAAAGGAGAAGAACTAATTACAAATAGAAGTACTACTCTAGCATCTCTGAATCTATGCTGGACAAAAGATTTCAGATAGAAAAAAGAAAGTGATATGTATTCTATTATTCCATTTAAATGAAGTTTTAAAATAAGTAAAATTAATTTATTGTGGGAAGCTTCAAAACAGTGGTTGAGTTGGACAAGTGACTGGTGCAGGATATTAGATACTAAGCAATTTACAAGGATAGTATGAGTTGAGCTCCTGGGTATTAACATTGCACATACAATTTTAAAAATTCTAATGTATGTAAATTTAACAGCTAAATATTCAAGAGTTAGAGAGTAGGTGGAACCAGAGATGGAACAAGAGTGGCATCGTATTTGCTGTTGTTGACATGAGGTGGTAGGCATGAGGGAGCTTATTAACATATTGTGTTTCTGTTGTGTGCACTTTAAATTCTCTGTAAGACTTAAAAAGTAGAATAGTCGTAGAGTCTGATTTATAGAGTGAGGGGTTGTATTTGTGTATCATATTATTTCCAATTTGCATAGCTCTGATTTGCACAAAATAGAGTACATTTGTATTTCCTTCCAGTCTTATTTTTCAGATTTTAATAACCAGTACTAATACGCTATTTTGTACCCGGCTTTCCTACTGTCGTGCTACTGTAAGCAACTTTGCAGTTTTACAGTCCTTGTGATCACTACCTTTAATAGCTACCCCTCTGGCTTTTGATTGCCAAAACTCAAATTTTATCTCATTATTTTGCTTACATGAAATGTTACTGAATAATACAACTGAAGTACATCCCTCAGGTATTCTCAATTAATTATTTATGCTTTGTATGCTCACCTTGTCCTAGAGAGGATTTAAGGTGGCCTGAAAAGACACATAAAACTCAAGATAGAATATATTCAAAACAAAATATAAAAAGAAACAGAAACAAGGTTAAAAACAGAGTTGAATCAAGGTATGTAACGCAGAAGAAACAAGACACTTTTCTTTACCAAGGTAAAGCTTAATAAAATACATACTTAGTGAACATAAAACTTTGGGGAGTGATAGTTAGTGTGTGTTCTAATCTCAAATGTCAACCAGAGGGTAGAAGACAAGGTGGCCAAAAAAATAGCCTCTTAGAAGAAACAATTATTTTGAAAACAGTAAAACGTTCTGGAATATCTATGAAATTTATGTTTCATTTTACAATCATTGAATAACTTCAGATAAAGTTTAGAATAGATTTTAATCTTAGCATAGCTGAGAGGCAAGATAAAAAGTAGGCTCACCTATAGCTGTACGCCCTCCAGCCCTTTATCAGGAGAAAATGACCTTTTTTCCTCTTCTCCATTTCATTTCATATAAAATTGAGGGCAACAAGCAGATCTACCTTACTGTATTGTGAAAATTTGTTGCAGTTTGATATATTCAACAAATATCTACTGATACATAGTAGGTATGGGGAGGGGACTCTGCTCCAAGCATGCAGCAAGGTGTGACAACTGAGTCTGTACCTCTGATGCCCATCTTGTAGTGGATACAGGACTAAGCAAACAAATATTTCAGGTAGTGATAATTTCTATCAAGGAAATAATGCATGTTATGGGCCTAATGTAAATAATGCATCTGTGTATGTGTTTGTGTGTGTGTGTGTGTGTGTGTGTGTGCACATGCATGTGTTTAAAAATACATTTTCAAGTGAAATAAACCAGACACACAAAGATGAATACTGCATGATCTCATTCATCTGTGGACTCTTAAACATGGTTGACTTCATAGACATAGAATGATGACCTTTAGAAGGCAGAAAAGATGGGAAGGAGGAGTTGTGGATAGGTTAGATAAAGGGAACAAAGTTACAGGTGCAAGTAGGAATAAGTTCCGGTGCTCTATGCTCACCAGCATGACTACAGTTAAGAGTATAGCTACACCATGAATTTCATATATTTTAAAATAGCTAACAGAGAGGATGTTGAATGTTCACACCACAGGGAAATAATAAACATTTGAAGTGATGGAAAGGTTACTAAGTTTTATCATTAGATGTTGGGCATGTGTATCAAAATATTACACTGAACTCAACCAGTATGTATAATTATTATGTGTCAATTACAGAGAAAAATATATTGATCCCAAATTCCACTCTGTAAAAGTCCTATTTTAAAAGGAATTTGAAAGATGTAAAGAACAGGATGAGGGAAGAGGAATCTAAGCAAAGAGAATGTCAACAGTGAGCCTCATGCTTTAGTAAACAGGAGGACAGTGTGATGGGGGTAGAGGGTGTGAGGGCAACAATGGAAAGATGTCAGTCAGAGGAGGCAGGCTCCTTGCGGTATCAGGCTTGGGGACTGGGATTTTCAGCCATGCATACAGGTGGGCCGTTAGAGGATTTAAGCAGTGGGAGAGTTTAGCAGTTTGATATGATGGGTGTTTTAATCACTACGTGAAGGATGAATTATAGAGAGGGAAGAGAGCAAAGAAGCTATGACCTATTAGGTACTTAGTACAATCCCTGGCACATAACAACTGGTAATATATAGCACTTTCTCTTTAAGAAAAAGACAAGTAGCTAGCAAGGACAGTGGTACATTTAGGCCATCCTGTCTTTGAGAAAATCAGACCTTACTGCTCTTTATAAGAATTAAGTATAGGGGCTTAGTGTGATGGTTAATCTTGATTGTTAAGTTCTTGACTTGAGAGATGCCTAGAAGATTAGTAAGGCACACTTCTGGATGTGATCTTCACGGGCATGAGAGCATGACTCTGAGGACGGTACGTGGTCCCTGGCCCCAAAGAGCCTGAGCTCTTTGTTTTTCACTAAACTTCTTGGCTGCAATGAGGTGAGCAACCTTGCTATACCATGACCTTCATGCCTCGACTTTTTGCCTTGAAGCCACTCAACCATGTACTGAAAGCAGGGAAATGGTGAGTGAAAATAATCTTTCCTCCTTCAAGTTTCATGTTTGCCCCAGGAGTGGCAAGGTGACTCATACACTTAGTGATGTGTTGGCTTGGCTAGACTCAACTATATTCCCCAGAGTTCATCTGCCTGGGTGTTTTCTATGAGAGTGTGTCACAGAGAGGTTCCCACAAAGATTTGGAAGGCAGAAGGGAAACAGTAGGATTTCCCCTCATGTTTCTTCATTCATAATGGAGACCAGGCACAGCACCTAGGCTGAGGTAGAAAAGGGGTGGGTTTAAGCTACTTGCCCTTTCTTCACAGTCAGTGTAAGAACACAGCCTGCAATAAGCACTAGAAAGCCAGCAGCAGGGTTTTGTAGCTCACACACATTGTCATTTCTGTGCAGACTAGACTCCTTGGTATAAGGCAGTGGCTGGACCTACAGCTGCTCCATCCTTCTGCTTCTCCTCCCTCACCCTGGACCAGGTGTATGTAAGGAGGCCTGGCCTCTGCAGGTGCCCCTAGGCAAGGTCAAAGGTGATAATGGTTTGCTCAGGTTTCAGCACATCCTATGCACCCAGGTCATATTGTGGGTGCCAGTGACTTCTTACTCTCCTCTATTTTGCATCCATCCTTTACAACTGCATGCCCTTGAACTTCAAGCTTCAGCATTATATGTACAGACAATAACCTTGCAGAGACTGTTTACTTTGTACAAGGTCAAATTCCAAATGTATATATGATTGGACACTATTTATATCTATCTATCTATCTATCTATCTATCATCTATCAGTCTTAATCGTCCTCTGCTAATATTTCAGTAGCTATTCAAGATATTAGATGAAAAATCAATGGCATGTCAGACTCTGAAATTCCCTGGACCTTATCTGTATCCTTTTTTCTTTGTTTGTTTTTTTTTGTACCAGGAATTGAACTCAGGACTTGTACTTGCCAGGCAGAAACTTGTGCTGCTGAGCTATATTCCCCGCCCCCTTATCCTCTTTCTGGGAAACCATTACTGGCTCCTCTTGGTGGAACTCTTTGTTGACTACATTTATAATTTTCCTGTTGATCCTTTTATTAGGCCCATATATACTTAATTATTTCTTTGGCATTGTATTTATGTATCTACCTATCATCTGTCTATCTTTTATATCTATCCATCTATATATGGTTCTGTTTCTCCCACTGGTCCTTGAATGACACTCAGAAATATTGATCAAACGGAAATAAATTCAAGAGAAATAAACTAAATATTTCACTGATTTACACCAAATATCTCCAAGTGTACTTCAGAAAACATCACCACCACAGTTCCAGACACATAGCAAGTATTCTGTAAGTGTTCTAGAAAGTTTGATTCACTATGGATAAAGAAAATGTGGTACAGATAAAAAATGAAATACTATTACAACTTTTAAAAAGAAGGAAATCCTATCATTTGCCATGGAGTGGATAAAGCTAGACAACATTGTGTAAAGTAAGATAAACCAGGAAGACAAAGACAAATAATACATCACCTCACTTATACATGGAATCTTAAAAAAAAGAAATGGAGACTAGAATAGTAGTTTGCCAGTGGTGGGAGGAGGCGAGGAAAACCTTTGGGAATAGGGAGGTATTGATCAAAGTTTACAAAATTGCAATAGTAAGTTCCGGAGATCTATTGTACAACATGGTTCCTGTAGTTGATAATAAATGCATTCCTAAAAACTGCTAAGAGAATAGATTTTAAATAGTCTTATCACAAAAATGATAAGTATGTGAAATGATGGATAAGTTAATTAACTTGATTTAGTCATTTCACAGCACATACATATATCAAAAACTACAGTGTATACCCTAAATATATACACAATTTTTCACTTTTAATTTAAATAAGAAAGGATGCACAATTCTGTTCTAATTCTCTTGACAGATTACAGCTCAGATTTTCTGTGAACTTCAGCAGGGTTCTGCAGAAGGCTGCTTCCTGTGGTCCATCATAACCAGAAACACACAGAAGAGACAGTGCTCAAAAATGTAATTCAGCATAGTCGAGATGAAACCAGATCCTGTCCATAATTAAAGGTTAAGAAAGATCAGTTGAAGCTGTTAATCATCTCATAGTTTCTTGGTTGCTCATTGTAGAAAGTAGTAGATTATAACAATTGTCCATGAGCAATCAGCTGTATCTTAAGCCTGTCTATCTCTCACAGAAGCCTGACCTGAGAAACCCACGTTTTCAATGTGTTAAAGATCACTAGATCACAGTATTGGTAGACTGCACAGCAGATTAATTGTAAATTAGGTTTCTGATGTAGAGGATGGAGGTTTGCTTATTTTGAAAATGGAATAAACTGTATTTGATTCAAGACAAATGGGGCCATATTTGGAAAGCCAATACAGGTGAACAACCTGCAAACAGTGAAGTCTATTATTTCATAAGGTTCTTAAATAGCTTTATTGGCGAAATTATTTTTAGTTCTTTTATTCACCGTAGGTTTTGAAAAGTCAGCTGCAGAGGGTGCTTACTATTCTCCTGACAGAAAGCAGCCTGGGTTACACAATGGGAAAGGCAGTTTATTTAGTTTGTAGTTCTTAATTGAGGATCCTAAGTACCACACTGGAAGACTACCTCCATTGCCTACGTAATAGCTCTTCTTTCACACTTCCTTTGTTTCTAAAACAGCCCAAAGATTCTTGGAGTTGTAATGTATGTGTACCAAGTCCAAGCAATGAATCTTGAATCAAGTCTATTTGGAAGGTTCTACACAAGTCATTTCTTTTTTGCTAAAAGAATACTGGTCAAAAGAGTCTTTTTGTTTTGTTTTCTCACTGTGTTTCTTGTAATCTCTCCCAGCTCTTGGATCCTGCATTTAAAAGTAACCGTGATGCTCAAAGTTGCATCAACATCTTTTAATCACAAAAATGCCAAATTTCTTTGTTCAGGTTGGCAAGAATAGCAGGGAAAGAATCTGAGCCTAACAGAGATGGCTGAGCAGCTGAGCCAGTACTGGGCTGCCCTCCTACACACTCTGTGCTCTTTGAGATTTTTAAACATCTTTGTGTTTAAGCCTGTGCAAACCAGACAATCTGTTACTTGCAGCCAAAGCCACTCCTAAATAGTACATCCCCTTTAGTTTTATTTTCAAGGTTCACACATTGAGAATTTGACCTCACCAGATCTATCTTTTTGTGATATCTGGCTTAGTTTTCATCTTGTTTCATTTATGAAGTTGTATCAAATTCTATAAGGTGGGATTGAAAAATATGATGAAAGTTTAAAGCTTAAAAATTTTATTATAGCAAAAAGTATTACCCTTAGTCCTCCTCAAAATACTCTCTCATTCTTTAAACACTACATTTTTTTTGAAGCAGTTCTGGAAGTCCTTTTTCATAGTGTCTTTACTTGTGCCATCGTGACTGCTTCTATGTTATGAATCAGTTGAAAATGTTTACTTTTCATGGTCAGTTTGACTTTGGGAAAGATATATAAGTTGCATGGTGTGAGATCCAGGGAAAAAGTTGGGACCATGGGGACACATTTTAATGTTTTTATGAGTCTGTCTCTTTCTGTTCGATGTTACTTGGAAGGAATATTTAACATATTTTTGATGCTACGTCATAAAGATTCTCATAGTGTGTTTAAAAACAGGAGGAGTATTGTGAGGGGAAATTATGGCAATGTGTCTTTTACTGTAACAAAAGTTTAAAAATCAAATATTTGCCAGACATTTTGCTCATGCATTACACACTTGATATACAACACATTTGTCATCCATGGAAAGTATATTTGTCATATAAAAAACCATCCCTTCATGGTACCCATAAAAATATCTTCAGACTTGCTACTTAACTGTCAATTCCCAACAAATAATAAGTTCTGTAGTATACATAAAACTCATACATAAGACAAGACCATGTATGCAGCCTTGCCAAATTCTCATCAGGAAGTACTGTACATGTGAAGATAAGTTGCATCAAGGCTTTTCAGAAATGATCTCAAAAGAAGAAAAAAACAAGTATCATATCAACCAAGCAAACCCTGAGGCTGACAACGATAAGACTTTCCAATTTATCCCAATCTTTTTAAGAGTTACACAGTTCATTTTCAGACAGCTGGCACACAAAAGATTTAAAACTCTGAATAGGAAGGGGGAGGTGGTTACCATCTGTGACCATTACCTGATCTCTCAGATTTCAACTGTCAAGAATAACTCCATGGGGCATGTGGTTTTTGTTTTCAACTTTCAAAAACAGTTTATCATAAGATATTTCAACCACAGAGAAGACTACAGGAAATATAACATACATCCAAGCACTCATTGCTGATATTTAACAGACATTATCATTTTGCTATGGGCTTCAGATATCACAAAAAACTATAGAAACTCTCAAGCCTCATATCATCCTCTCTCCTCATTGTTTTATTTTGCACTTCATGGGGCATGTCTTTGCAAACTTAGGCCACCTGTGCATCTAAAACTTTGTCCATATTTAGGAAGTTGTTGAGTAGGAGTCTGTCTTCAAAACATTCTTTGGTTAATAATTAGGCAGTACTGATAGTTGCCCTATGCAGTCCTCTCACTTCCCTTCGTAATGTTTATCAATCCATCTTTTACATGAGCACCCAAAACATTGATACCACACATTTCACCTATATTCAGATTAACTGGTTTTTCGATCTGTGTTTGAGGCAGCCCTCAAGGACAGTTTTTGGGAAGGACAGCCTGATATCCACCCTCAGGGTGCTGCTCAGTGTGCTAGGTGCTTCTATTAGCCCTCCTTGTGGTGTTTTAGTTAAGGAGGGGGCCTGGCTGGGCTATGATAGTAGGACCTGCTCTTGGCTTTGAAGGTGCAGGCATGGGCACCTTGCCCACACCTGACTCACCTATATCCCTGAAGCTCTTTTCATGTGCTACCTCTTCCCCGAGTCCTCTTGGATGGTTTCCCGGGGGCCACCCTCTGCCTCCTTCCTGGTTGTGCCTAAAGAGGACTCAAATTTTACTGCATCTCTTTCATTCTCAGAAGTGTTTTACTTCTTGGCTCTGACTCTTGCTCCCAACTCCACTTCTAAAAGCTCCTGTCCTGGCCATGGTCCCAGCATAAATTTTCCTCACAGGGAGAACTTGAACCTTTAAAAGCTTACTAATAGATAGGGATTTAAGCTTTTCCAGAATATAAGCCACCAATGAGAAGTTCTTCTAGTCTTTTTATGAGCTATTATTATAATGAGCCCTTATTTGGGAGAACTGACTTCCCCTTAGAAATTAGAAAGTAAAGCTTTTAACTTTTTGTAGCTACTAACCCAGCTGAACTTCTTAAATTGTCATTGCCTTGGCCCAGCATGAGAAAAGAAGGAAGAGCTACCACAACCACCTATCACCAATTTTTAGTATCATTTATTAGTACTTTTAACTCTAATTCAACTCAATGGCACATACTTTAAAGAGGAGGTGATATCTTATTTCAGGACCCTTCACACTTGAACCAAATTCATCCTAAAGTCCATGATATATCAAAAGGTGTCCCCACCAAACCTTCTTAGTACTGAGGCTTCCTTAGTCTAAGGAGGATGGGGATACGTAGAGCTCCTGGGGGAAGCAATGAGTAAAGAAAAAAGAATAATTCATATTCAAGTGATTAACTTGTGCTAATTTATACCATATCTTCTCAGTTTTTTCACTGAAAGTCTCATGTTCTGAGGAACATAACCAGTCGAGTAATTCAGAACCACTGTTCATCCTTCTCCATGTAAGGAAAAGATTTTTAAGATTCAATTGAAGGTATTTCATAAGAAAAGGAGACTTAAAAATTGGAGAACTTCTGCAAAATCCAAGTTCTGTAGACTTTGCATAGCAGAGTGAAAGCATATGAACAGGGTCCTAGGAACTGTGGGGAAGAACACGGCCAAAGAGTCAATGTGAAAACTAGAGAATGACTTGATAATATAAAGGCAAAGCTCAGGAATGAAGCAGCGATGCACCCATGTATTGTTTTCCCCAAATTTGCCATTTAGATGTGTTCAACAAAATATCTTTTAAAACAGCCCTGTCTGTGTCAAGTTCCTAGAGGTTTATATTTTTATATTATTCTATTAACTAACAATGCATTTGATCATCAGGACCAAAACCACATAAAATCTATGCTACATATCTTGTTGAGATAACAGATATTTGATCTTTCAATTCATTGATTTCTCGGGTTCGTAACCCTGTTCACAGGAAATTGAGGTTTGTTCTGCATGACTCTGATTTACCCTATTCTGATTCCTAGTGATCTCCAGTTTCTTTACAAAAATCCCACAATTTTAATGTAATAAATATAATTTTAATGTAGTAAATATGGAGCCCATCTCTATTTCTTTCACTTAAAAATTGAGTGAGTATTTGACCCTTCTGAGTTTTCTACTGCAGTTTTCCCATCTTTTTCTGGGAGAACATTGACCTTTCAGTCATATCTGTATAGCTCTATAGTTTTAGAGACGAGAGTTTGTGAAGCCCAAGTCTATTGGACTTCTCAAGAACAGACACTTCACAAAGAAGTGCACATGGACAGTGGCTAAATGAAAAAGTGATCAGTATCTTTGACTATTAGAGAAAGGCAAATCAAAGTAATATTGAGGTTCCATCTTACTCCAGAAAGAATGACCATCATCAAAAACTCAAGAAACAGTACATTCTGGCAGGTTGTAGAGAAAATGAGCTCTTCTACACTGTTGATGAGAGATATAAATTAGTACAATTACTATGGATGATGGTATGGAGATTTCTCAAAAAAACTAAACATAGAAATTCCATTTGACTAAGCTATGCCTCTTCTGGTATCTTCATGAAAGAGTTAAAGACATCACACTACAGTGATACACACATACACATGCTGATGATGTCACAATTCATAATAGATAAACTATGGAAGCAGCCTATCTTCCCATTGACAGATGAATGGATAAAGAAAATGCACATATACAAAGAGTACTACTCTGCCACAAAGAAAGATAAATTTGAGTCATTTGTATGAAAACTGATATACCCAGGATCAGTAATTCTAGGAGAAATAAATCAGACACAGAAAGTTAAATAGGACATGATTTCTCTTATAAGAGAAATTAAAAATACAAATAATTATTGAGCAAAATAAAAGATGATAGGAAACAGGAGATAAACTTTGTGGAGAAGGGAGAAGGTGGATGGTAGGAAAGTGAGGGGAAGGGGAAATAAAAAGGATCAAGATGCAGTATGCCTAAGAGCCAATACCCCACAATGAATACTCATTATATAGTCACAAGTACAAACTCATAATTTTTTTAAATAAAGGAAAGACTAAATTCTCTAATGAGATTTCTTTCTGAGAGTCCATCCTTTGTCTACTCTTTCTCATTTAAAAAATAATTTTCTTTTTTTGTTGCTGTTTCTGTTTTATTTTACTGAGATGTGGTCTTGGTATGTAGTCTAGGGTGGCCTTGAACTCACTATGCAGCCTAGCCTGGCTTTGAACTCACTGCAATCCTCCAGTCTCCACCTCCCAAGTTCTGGATTTACCAGAGTGTACCACTACACCCAGCAATGTTTTCTGAGTCAAGAAAAAGGGCACAAAATAAAAGTTGAGTAACATTATCCTGTCATTTATAATATAATAGCATTCTTCCTCATGAAGTCTGATTGAATGTAATTAAAATAAACTTTGAATTCATTTTGGTGACTTTTACATATGTTTTCATTTTTCAACTCTTTTTTAAAATATAGTCTTAGGTTTGTCCCAGAACCTAGACAAAGAAAAATGAAAATGTGTTATTAAGGGAATGCAAGAAATTACTCATGAATTTTAAGAAAATTAATTATTTGTGGACTGAGTACCTATATCAAGTCCAAAAGATGGTTTAAAAATGAAGAATCCTGGTGTTCAGCAGAACCCTCGACCCCATTCTGCTTATTGCCTGGTTGGATGATTTTGGTTGACACACAGGGCAAACGGCCTGAACTCATCAGTTGGCCATAGATTTACCACCTCTGATAGTCAATTCTCCTCACTGCTGCTCAGAAACCTCACAGAAAATAGCTCAGACTGTAGGGAAAGGTCTTTCTTGACTTTCTTGTTTTCCTGCATTCCTATGGTTCTCCACTGGCCGACACCAGTGTTTATTTCTCAATTAACTTAGTTCAACTAAAGATGCTGGGCACTGAATATAAATAAGAACCTGTGTTTTGTGTTATGAATAAGTAATGTTGAATAGAACAGGAGCCTTACCTGGAGATCCTTATATTCCTGTGAGGGAACTATGACACGTAGAGAGACAGCTTGGGATATGACAGAATGTACATAGTTCTGTAAAACAAGGGTCAAGTGAAAAGAGTAATTCATTCTTCTAGGTAAGCAGCAAGGCCTCGGGGAGGAAGTGGGACTTGAGGAATCTTGACACAGGTGTTTGGTAGGATGCTGACAGTTAAGGAGAGGGGAGGGGATTCCTGATAGGACCCTCAGTGTGGCTAATGATCTAAAGCTAATGTCTTAGATACATTTCTCTCATTGCTGAGACAAAATACTCGACACCCAAAATTAATGAAGGAAAGATTTGTTTAGCTCACAGTTTGTGGAGGTTTCAGTCCATACTCAACTGGCTCCAAAGCAGGTTGGCGTGGCAGAGTGGCAACAGCTGATGGCGGCAGAAGACAGCAAAAGCAAGAAGAGACAGGGGGTGGGGTGAGCCTTTTCCTCCCTTGTACTATATGCAGGATATCCACCCTAGGGCATGTATAGCACTCAAACCCCTGGCACTAGACAATGAACCAATCACAAACTTTAGATTCAGCAGTCTCCCAAACTTTAGATTGAGCTGCCTCTGAAAACCCACCGCTCATGACTGTATGAGGCTTTGAGGGGACATCCAGACACAAATCATAGCAGCGAGGAAGCCACAGAGTGCATTTGAGTACAGTGAGAAACCCAGCATACCAGAACCTTCTATAAGCATGTTTGCAGAACCGAGGGATGTGTGGGGCCATTTCTATCATCATGTTCTTCTACAGGTGTGGTCATAGGCTACCAATGGCATCACCTCATAGCTGTTAGCAATGCAGCCTCAAGCCTTGCCCTACTCACAGTGAACTTGAGCCTACATTTGAAGAAGCTCCTAGATTATTTGCACACATATTCTAGCTGGCAAAGCACTTCCTTAGTTATTTTCTGTGTTATGTTTAATGTACTATCCTTTGGTCATGTGGAAAACATGCTATCTGTTTTAGTTCTATCAGTGGTTACTTCTAAATTCTAAATAATACACGTAAAGTCAAAATTTCCAGAAGTTTCCTTTTTAATAATGCAACAGTTTATATTGAGTCCTCCTTGCCAGGAGAGGAATTTAGCATCTCTCCTTCCTCTCTACCTCCCCAGCCTCCTTTCTCTGTCCTGCCTGCCTCCCATGATCTTTAGAAAACTGTCTTGTTCTGTTGTATTATTAGTTTTATATTTTTTTCATTAATTTCATTAGTTACATAGTTTTTATAACTATATTTACCTGGATGGTTTGGGCGTGATTCTATACACAGGTGAATTCAGTCTTTCCCTGAGCTAATGTTTGTGTCTTCAGATTCAAGTATTGAATTTCCATTGTGATGATTTTAGGAGCCAGGGCTTTGGGCAGGAGAGTAGGTCATGAGGATGGAGTCCCTGTGATGGGATCAATGTCCTTCTAAGGAGCTTAGAGTAGGTCATGAGGATGGAGTCCCTGTGATGGGATCAATGTCCTTCTAAGGAGTTTAGAGTAGGTCATGAGGATGGAGTCCCTGTGATGGGATCAATGTCCTTCTAAGGAGCTTGAGAGACCAGAATTCTGCCCCTTTCACCTTGTAAGGACACTGCGGCAAGGCACCAGGTATGAGTCAGGAAAGTACACTTCACTAGTCACTGAATCTACTGATCTTGAACTTCTCAATTTTAAACTATGGAAAAAAATTTATACTAGAGGATAATGGTGATAACATCAAAATATGATATGTGCATGCATAAATGTCACTACAAAGCCTATTGTTTTACAAAATTAATACGTAGTGATCTAAAAAATTCTAAGCTTTAAAACCCACCCAGTCTATGATATTTTGTTATAGCAGCCTGAATGAACTAAGGCAAGTTCTCATTGACAAGTTCTTTGTCATATCACTACCCTGTTTATCAGTTTTGCCACTTGATTCCTCTCTTCTTGACTTATTCCTTCCCAGTTAGATTTTAAAAGATAAATACAGGAGTTATGTTCTTCCTAAATTGGTATGTAACTTCTTCCTTCTTTTGGAAATGGAAATTTTACAGGGAAGGGCATTCTGTCTCCACCTTTTTCTCTCAAAATGTTCTAAACCTTTCTTATCATTTTCTGGCATTTAATATTTAAGAAAAATCTGTAGTTGGCACAAATTCTTTTTCTTTGTAAGTGACTTATTCACTCTTTCAGATGATGGTATGATTCTTTATTTGTTGAATAATTCACCGTGAAAATATGATTAGCAGATTAAGATGGTAACACATAAATATAGTACATGGCCTGAATATATATGACTATATAAAGAAAATATAACATATGGTTAGTTTATTTCTTTTTGTTAATTTTGTGTTAATGGGTGAATTCTTTTGATGCATAATATCTGACCTTCTTCAAATTCTGTGTTTCCTTCATACACCTTTGAAAATATTTTTGTTGCATTCATTTTCCCCCTCTTTAGGAATGCTTATTTTGTATATCATTAAATTTATATTCTTCACACTTCATCTATCAGTCAATTTCTGATTATGTCTACCTCTATATTCTCTTTCTCTGCCTTGTGAGTGATTTTTATCAAAACTATTCACATCATATAATTCAATTTTTGCAGCTCTGGTTATTTTCTTTCTTCTAATTCCTGTTATAAACATTGAAGTTAAATTATTTTTCTCATATCTTTTTCTTTAAATATTCTAATATAGTTTTTTTCTTAACATTATCATGTCATCTTATTTTCACTGAGTCTTCTTTACAATAATTCTGGGTAGGTATGATGTAAGTATTTGGGGGGTTCCTTAAGGTAAGGATTCAGGATTCCTCATTCATTATTTGCATAACTAGTTTATTTCTTTCTTTAGTATTTTATGTATTGAAGTAAGTTACATGACATTTTGTTCACTGCATTTTCTATTCCTTCACTTTGTTGAAATCAATGCAGATAATCATGTCCACCAAATTGGATGGAGATGCTTCTATGGACCACTTGTTATTACCTGTGTCCTGCTGATCCAGATCACCAGGTTGGCTATTAAGTATCATAAAAGAGATGGAGAGCAGAACTGAGGCCACAGCAGTCTCAATTTCATGGAAAGAGAACTCACTTTTGTATTTTTTTTGTGTGTATTTATTGAAACTAAAGCCCAAAGAACAAGATTTCTCCATAAATTCTTTTTGGCTGAGGGCCACTATGTGTATGCCACATAGCTTTGCCTCCTTTATCCTGGGAACTGACTCTGAAAACGCTATTTGAATGTGAAGAGATCCAGTTATGCTAGCTAAACTCACTTCTATATGTTTTCTTATTAGTTCAAGTTGAATAAATTTCAGCCAACAGAGTAATTCCCAAAGATCTCCTGGCTTCCTCTTTCTTCAGACCATGCCCAACATATAAAAGAAGTTGGTCTGCTTTCTCTCTCACTCATCATCCACATACACCGAGAGCCAGGGTTATGTTAGAAAAAAGCTCTACCATGATCTTCCTTGGCCAACGAGCAGCATGGCATGGGGGTGCTGATGACACAATGAAACAGGTATAGTGGCCCCATCACCCTCCCACAAGTCTACATCAAGGACATCAGCTGGATTTATCAGAAGTTCCTCATGTGTTTCTCACAAGGCTCCACAGCTATCCCAGGCACAGAGGTTTCTGTGCCTTCCTCCTATCTTTCTTGAGTATGGCATGGCCTGCTTTATATCCAGAAGTAACCATGCACACTGGTTGCTTGATACCAAAACTATCACTGATATCACTCTTATTTTTGTCCTGAGGAGAGTTTAGCATTTTCCCTTCACTGATACATCTCCTTGGTCATCTTGGTCAGTTTCTGAGACAAAGATTTAGAGGCTCATTTTCAATGTAGTCACTCATTTTATAAATATTTCCTAAATACTCAGTACCTTCCATCCACAATGAACTTGATGTGCTGTCCTAAATTATCATCTCTCACCTTCATATCCACCCTCTGTGATCGTAGGTGTAGGATTCTACAAAGCTCAGCCCTGGCCTAGGCTCTCCGTGAGGCTCTGATAATAGGCAGTAGTAAGGGGAGCCTGGAATAAGGAAATGAAACAGGCATTGCTCTGTCTGCTACTATATCTGTCAACATAGCCTCAATGATGGTCTTCATCCAACAGCAGAAATTCACTCCAGTTTTCACACATGTTCCCAAACCAGCTTCATCAGGCTCCCCACTTCTGTCCTTCCTGCCTGAAACCAAGTGATAACAGCTCTAGTCAGTCAGCATCCCTATAGCTCCAGGTCCCCTCTTCTGAGATCCACAGGACTCTCTTCTAAGCTGCTGAGGTAGGAGCATCAGCCAGGCAACATCTTCTCCTTGCACGAGCTGGTCCCACCTTGTCAGGACTCTGTGGGGTTCCAGTACCTCCCACCTCTATCCTTCACTCTCCAGTATAAGGAGAGCAGTTGATTGCAGTTGTTTCTATGCCCATTACCACCAAGGTGTGGCCATCTTTACTTTTCAATGCCTCAACTCTTATTTACACAATTTCTCTTTTTTGGTTCCTTCTGCTAAAATGACTGGTGTTAGTTTTCTGTCTGAGTAGATCATGACTGATGCAAAGATAGAGCCAAGCCTTAACAGAGCTTGTCTGTAAGAGTTTAGCAAACGACGAAAACAAGTAAACCACAGAATCCAGTATAAGATGAAAGATGCATTAGTAAGATGAACATAAGGTGCAGTGTAGGCCAAAAGAAGGATAAACAGAACTTCTGGGGAGTTAGGAACTATTAACTGAGACCTGCATGTAGGTAAGAGTTCATTAGTGAATGATGAGAGGAAGAAAGTACCAAATCAGGAGAGAACAGAAAATGTTTTATTCAAAAGGGTAATAAAAGCACAGAGCAGTTGAGATCCAGAAGTAAGATGGCATCTGGTGTGGCTGTACACTTGTCCTGTGTTTCTCAAGCACACTAGGTGAGGTTTATGGTAGCAGGCATTAAGTCTGTAAAGGTTAAATGATACCAGCACACGAATGATCTGATTATGAGCCATTTTAGGAAGTTTAAGAAGCTGGATGTGGTGGCACACACCTGCAATCTCAGCACTCGGGAGGCTGAGGCAGGAGGATCGTTGTGAGTACGAGGAGTGAGCTCAACGCCAGACTGAACTGCATAGTGAGACACTGTCTCAAAAAGACACACAAAAAAAAGAAGTTTAAGAACAATGCAGAGCCAGTAAAAAGTTTTGAGCAAGAAAGTGACTTAACCAGATTTACATGTTAGGAGAATGTGTTGGAAGGAGTAGGTAGAGTGGCTGGAGACAGGGAGACTAGAAGGGAAATTACTTCATTTATCCAAGGAGCAGATGCTGTTAGCCTAGAATTAAGGTAGAAGAGGTGGAGATAGAGAAAGGAGAATAGGTTTGGGAGACACACACACATATATATACAGAAGACAGCTAAGGTAATTGTACTACTAATTTCTATTAGTTCATTGAAAGGAACAGTCAATGCTTATATTATTTGATTAATTTTGCATGCCTGTATCTGGTAATCTGAGCAACTACTTTGAAGGTAACCATATTCAATATAATAACCATTGTCAATTTCCTATCATCTTCTTTTGAAATTCTGTATCGTTCTTATTGTTTTTTTCTCTCTTTAAAATAAAAAAATTTTAAAAGTAAATAAGGAAGAAAATAAGTTAGAACAACAGAATTTAGGTAGCTTGGATGAGAAAGATCAGGCAAAGGGAGGAATCAAGGATTCATTCATTCAATGAAAATTTATTATTGGCTTATCAAAATTTGACATATTTATCAGAAACAGTGTTTTCATTCAGTACATATATTCAATGTGTAATGAGCAAATCACAGTAACTGAGATTTCTATATCCTTAAACACATTGTTTCTTTGTCTTGTGACTCTTCAAACTCCTGTCTTGTAGTTCTTTATAATATATGTAAGAAATTGTTGTAAACTATAGTTACACTAGCATCCTCTGGAGTATTAAAACTTACTCCTCTATGTAACTATATTTTGGTACCCATTATCCAACCTTCTACCAACACTTTTTCACACAAATATGTCTTGGTATATATTAGGAACTGTATTGAATATATCAATGAAGAGATGATTCTCAAATTTTTGGCTTGAAGAACTTTGTAGATGATACAGTATCATTAAGTATACTTCTGAATTAAGAATGTCTCTAGTGTCAGAAAGGGTCCTCTTTTGTGATTTATTCTATTTCTTCAATTCTGTAAAGTGTGGGACGCTGCGGTACATCTCACAAATTTAGACTAATTCTTAACAATATACCATTTTCTATTCCTAAGTATTTTTCCACCTTGAACATTGTCTTTGCTCTTCACTAGATTGAATAAGATAAGAATTAGAACTTTTTCTCAGTATTTATAGAATAATTTATGCTCACAGGCTTTACTGAACAAGGAAGGCATTCTTGAAGATTATGTAGATGAAGATTTTCTGTCATTACTACACAACAAAGAACTTTAAGATCCCAGTTAGCTAATTCAGTTCTATTAGATCTCAGTCGGATAACACCACCATGAATCTTTATCTCTAGTACTTACATTTCCTTTTTCTCTTTTTTTGTTTTTTCCTATAAAGTTCAGCCTCCTCCTGAATTTCAAACTCTTTCTCCAAAGGTGGGAAAGAACCTTCTCTTTTTTAAGGTAAATTTAGCTTTTAATCCAACTTCTACCCCAACACTCACATATCCAACCCTATTATAGTGTGTCTTAGTCCATTTTCTGTTGCTATAAGAGAAGGTCTGTGCCTGTAAATTTGAAGAGCAGAAGCTTAGAAAAGAAAAAGAAAGCCAATATACTCTGGGTAAATTTCCAAAGGTATGAGGGAAAATGAATGGATAAAGGGAAAGAAACTCCATATTTTATTAATCTTATAGGAGAATAGTAGAGATATGGAAACAAATTGGATCACAATAATACAATCATCTATTATTCATCAACTGATCACAGGTCTTGTAAGTATCTGTTATGTACAAACAATTATGCTATATTTTATGATGAGTACAAAAAAGATAAGTTGTATAAAAAACTAAAGTGCGTTTGAAAAGACATATTGCAACAGTAAATACTATGATAAAATAAATTATTAATTTAAAATATGTATCATGCATACAGTTATCAAAGTATCATTTTAATATGATTCTCATTGAGATTCTGAATGTTAAATGCAATCTTATCATCTAAACCAATCTTGTTTCAGAAAACTGGAAACATACATTGCATTCCTTTCTAAGAATTCATTTTACTCTTCTCACTAAAATATCTATCATCTGATTATCTATCTATCTATTTATCTAATCTTTTAGATACATTAGCATTATCATGTAATTTCACCGGCCTATAATTTATATTATATTTACTTTATAATTGGAGATAAAGGTGGACAGAAGGAAAAGGAAAATACACTGACATGGAAGAACTAAACTTAATTTGTGGACAAAAGTCAGAGACACAAGATTTGAATCCCAGTCAAGTAATGTGATGTGGTATCACAAAACGCTGAGGGGTTCCAAAGGCAGAACCACTGCACAGTGGAATCAGCTAGTAAAGATTCCTTGTGCAAATTAGGTCTTGAACATGTCCTTAAGATCATTTGCAGAAAGTACTCAGGACATTCCCTGAAGAAAGAAATGGAAGGGGCCAGGGATATAGCTCACTGGCATAGCACCTGCCTGGCAAGCACAAGGTCCTGAGTTCAATTCTTGGTACAAAAAAAGAGATAGAAGAAGGTGTGGTTGTTAATAATACAGTCTGGAACTCAAGCTAACTAGTACAGTCTGGTATTATTTTTGTCTGTAGGAGGTTGGGCAATCAGTCTTCTCATTGTCTTTAACTTCTCTGTAAGGTGATTAGAGACAAATGATGTGAAGATTTGTGGTTAGCATGTGGAAGAGTATCTGCTTATCTCCACAAAAGTCTGGATCTGAGTTACCTTTGTAAGTATTGTCTGCACAGTTCAGATTAAGGTACCACTTATTGTGTCATCTCAAATTAAGCCCCCACCTTAACATAGACAAACATTACATCCTGGCCACGGTTGTTAAGCTTTTAGAGACCTGGTAGAATAGAATAAGAGCATGACTTCAGATGGTATTAAAAGCTTTACTTGAGATTTGAAAGTTAAGGAAATGACACTGAGGCCAGTCCTGTTAGCTTTGGAAAGATGTAAAGCTTCTATAAAATCACAAAATGTGCACACATTTGTTATGAAAGAAATTGAACAAACCTTTAGAGACAAGCAACTATAAAAATGTGAATTTCAACATGACTTAGAGTGCTGCCCGATACTTCCCTTGTGACCCATGTTCAACAGAGTGGGAAGCACCACGATTTATGCAGATGATACACAGGACCTGCTGGAATTGTGTTCTGTCCATCACAGTCTCAGCAGGAAACAGAACTCAACAGTTTCTTTAAATGAAGAGATCATTGCTGAGGGGTAAGTTGGACTCAGGAAACAAACAAGAGAAGATCAGTTGCCCAGAAACAAGCAAGAGTGGCAGGCTATTACTCCCTAGTGCCGATGCAATAGGAGGAGGAAAGGGTGTTCATGGAAACCCACTGCAGTTGGAACAGTGGAATAGGGGCCATTCAGGGAAGCAACCACGATGTGGGGAAGCCAAAGCTAAGAAGGAGAAAAGAAAGCATAGCCTGACCACTTCTTTTTCTACTTTCCAATCTGCTGTCAACATTTGCATTGGTTAAAGCCAACCCAAACCCATTTGGGAAGAAAGCCTGGAGTGACAAGGACACAGTGGAGAGAAGAAGGGCAGAGAATGGATCTATTGGAGATTTGGGGAGAGGCGTTGGCAGATGGAGAATCATTACTTAAGGCTGCTGTCTGGTAAGGAGTTCTGCTTTTAAAAGGAAAAAAAAAAAAACCACAAATTCTGTAGTCTCCACTGTGTGGGTTCAGGACAAAGTATTCCAGTAGGCATATGTTGGGAAATATTGGTCTGCAGGAAGTCATAGCTTCAAAGAGGTCCATGCAAGATCTTTTCCTGGCCCTGCAGAAAACTGGGCTGGCATGGTACTTTTGGATGATGTGCTGTGGTAAGTTTGTGGCCAGGGTTCTCACATCACATGTGACCCATCTGCACTGGCATTTCATTATTTCTGGGTTGATCTACTGCCCCGCTTGGCAGAGTCATAAAGGGTTCTCTTGGCTTGCATCTATCCTTGGCTCACTGCCCTTGTTACTCTTATTGAGGAAAGCTGATTAGAGCAGGAATTGCTTTCAGTAGGTTTATAGAACATGACTTTCCTTTCCCATGCTGGAAAACTCCCTTAATAGGTCATTACCTCATGGTGCCAAAATTGTCTGTGCATATGGTCAGAAGCTAGAGAAGGCATAGCCCATTTATATCTTCTATCTTTTTGCATTTCTACAAAGTAGAACAAGCTGCTACTCCCTTTCACTTCACATTGCCATGATTATGTCCCTCTTGAGTTGCTAGAGTAGCCTGGTCAGTCTTGGTGTCTTTGGTATGTCCTTCTCCACACTGCAACTGGAAAGATGCTTCCAAATTGCCAGCCTCATAAAGTCATATCTTCATATAAAACCTCTCAATGGTTCTCCATTGCCCTCAAGAAATGTTTAAATTTGTAGAGATGCTTTACCATCTGTCCACTGCCTACCTTTACTTTCATCATTCCACAATTTTCTACGCAACACACACAGATGCACCATGCATGCACACACACACATACACACAAACACCACACACCATTTCTCTCTCTGTTTTAACTGCATTGGACAGCTCACATTCTTCTTTAAGATATATGGCCTCTCGCCTTTTCTGAGTCGAGGTATTAGTTTCTGGAGACATATTTTATACCTCTTGGGGTTTCCTTTAAAGCATCTTAGAAGAAAATTGCCTGAAATGTTTGCTACAAATGAAGTGTGTGATTTTCTCATTAGTTTCTTTCTTTCTTTTAATCATCCTAAAAGAAGTCTCATAAGTCATGCCTAAGATTTATGGGTATGCATAATAATGATGCTAGGCTCCCAATTTAGCAACTCTCCTGGGAGTTTTCTATCTCTTACTGCAGGGCACAGATGCTGTGCCTGAGATCAGACACCAAGAGAGAGGCTGGAATCCAGTGCTGCCCTGTCGATGGCTTCAGTTGAGATGGAGGAGGCTAAAGTGATGTGAAGGGAGGTTTGGTAAGTAGTGACAGGAAAAGGAGGTCAAAATGCCAGGACACTGGATTGACATTTTATTTTATTGCTATTGCGTATGTAATCAGAAAGTAAAATTCTTCATTAAACAAACAGGCAGACATCTTTTCAAATATACAAAATACACAATGAGAGCCAGTAGTTCGTAGAAGAAATTATTGAGGAACTTCAAAGAATTTTTAATTTTTAAAAAAATAAATATGAAAATACCTAGTTTCAAACACTGTTCTACAAGCTGGATATAAAAGAGACAAAAAGAGACAGTGCCTGTGCTATCCTTGGCAGGACTGGGAGAAAACAAACAGATTTTTAGAAAGAAACTACATGAAACTCACTCAGTTAGTAATGGGAGCCAGGATGGAAAATAAAGTAGA
The DNA here is from genome assembly GCF_000276665.1 of Chinchilla lanigera. Lineage (NCBI taxonomy): Eukaryota > Metazoa > Chordata > Mammalia > Rodentia > Chinchillidae > Chinchilla > Chinchilla lanigera. Next base: position 6,095,463 of record NW_004955467.1, on the reverse strand, counting down.
TGTGAAATAGTGTGCAGTGGGGCTAGTGCCTATTGGAAAGGAAGGATCAGAAAACATACTTTGTTTTTTTTTTTTTTTTTTTTTTATTTTATTTTAAGGATAAAAGGAGGGAAACATTAACAGACATACAACATTTTACAACATATCACAAGCACAATACAGACAATACAGAGTTACAAACAAAGTGGTAGGGAATTAACAATGGTGGTTGTATTACATATTGATATCTTCAAAGTGGCTTCTCATGAAAACAGATATAGACATGCAATACTGGTCAACCAAAGACTCATTGACAGTTTCTTTCAGCATAGAAACAGCAGATAGAAGAACAACCATGTTATCTATCCTGTATATACATACATACAAAATTTCTCCTTCTTTCCCTTCTCTTTTCCCACATCCCAGAAGCCCTTTACTCTTCGGTGGTTTCCTATCATTTCACAGTGTCTATCATACCTCCGAGTTTAACTTAACTCTTTCAAGTTCAGAAAACATACTTTGAAAAATGAAGTTAGTGTGAAAACCTGAATGAAGTAAGGGAGAAGACCATGCCACCTGTAGAGACTATGAAAAGAAACAGCAGGTATAAAGACCCTAATATGCTTAAAACCCCACAGAGGCCCATGTGGTCACAGTGCCATGAGCAGGACAGTTCATGGGGGAGCAGGGTGGAGAGGTTACAAATCTTGAGGATTCTTGCTGCTGGATCACAGGAAATCAGTGGAGGATTGAGAACAAGATAAATGATTTTTTCAAAGGATTCCTGTTGCTTTTATGTATGGAGAATTTATGGTGGGAGAAGAAACAAGAAGACCCATTGGGACACCAGTAAGAAAGATGTGACAATTGTTTGTGTGCTACAGATATATACACCCTAGAATATTCACACTCCAAAAGACTGATCAATCCAAGTGTTGAGGAGGTTTTAGAGAAATCAGAACCCTAAAGTTATGCTTATTGGACCGTATACTCCTCCATCCCCTGGAAACAGTTCAGCAGATTCTTAAAAGTTAGATACAAACTGCATAAAAGACCCACCAACTGTACCCCCAGTAGCCACCTAAGAGAAATTAAAGGTTGTGTTCACATAAAAACCTGTAGGAATATATTCTTATCAGCATATTTCTAATAGCCAAAAAATGGAAACAAGACAAATGTTCATAAATTGGTGAATGGAGAAACAAAATCTGATACATTCACATACTGGAATACTGTTTGACAATAAAAAGGAATACATCATTGACACAGATTACATGTTTAATCTCAAAATCATTGTGGTGAACGCTACAGTCTTTGTTTGTACCAAAACTCATGTGGAAGCATAATTTCCAGTGGTGAGGTGATGGGACCTTCAAGAAGGGCTTTAAGAACAATTGATGACTTTCTTGTGGGACTTGGTTCTAGGTCTCATAGTGTTGGATAGGCTACGCCAAAAATGGGTTGCTGAGAAGCAAGTTCAGCTTTTCTCTCTTTGTTCTTCTTTCCCCATGTGATCTTTCTATGCCAGATAGTTGCGGATCTTGCATGAGCTCTCACCGTGTGATATCATCTGTCGTTTTGAAACACAGCCAAGGGGCTCTACCAGAACACTGGTGCGTGTTGTTTGTGCTTTTCAATCATCAAGATTATGAATCAAAATGAACCTCTTTTTTATACATTGCTCAACATTAGATTTTTTGTTATATATACCAACTCGAAATGAACTAATACAGAAAGTGAAAGAAATCAAGCCCAGAAGAGCACATGTTGTATGACTCTGTTTACAAGAGATATCCAGAAAAGGCAAATCTATATAGAGCTAAAATCAATGATTGCCTGGTCTCAAGTAGTAGAGATTAACTATAGATTGTCATGAGGAAACATTTTCAGATGATGTAAATGTTTTTTGTCTGAATTACGGTGAAGACTGCACAACCTCATGAATTTACTAAAAACCACTGATTTATATGAGTATATTTTATGGTACGTAAATTGTACATGAATAAAACTGCTAACACTTTTTTAAAAGAAGATATTGCATATTAAATGCTGTTTAAATGTAGGTAGGCTACTGAGAGGAGGAAAGAAGGTTATTAGTGTTCCTTTTAACTTCAATAAATGAACTTTTCTTCCTAATTAACACATATCCACATCAGACAGTTTAGAAAGTATTGATAATTGAAAAAGGAAGAAACAAAAATAAAATCACACATAATGCAAGAAAGCCACTGTATTTTGTAAATTTTATATAATTTTATCAGACAACATTTCCAAATAGAGACAGAAAATAATGTAATATATACATATACACACATATACATTCACATACATGTATACTTGTAACCTTCCTTGGTTTTTATCCACCTATTGTGAACATCACTAAATAACAAAAATTTTCTATAACCCTGTTCTTAATAGTTTACTTTTATAAATTTTGTGTATAATCAATATGTTGTTGCTATATTGTTTGTGGTGATCTACTTTAAAATGCTTCAATATGACCAGTATGCTATATATGAAAACAAACTGTACCAACCCATACCGTGAGAGTTTTAGATTAGTTTTGATTAAAGTAGGCTTGTTTTATAGTACCAGTGTGTTCTGACTGTTTGGGAATGGTTAGCAGGACCTACTGCAATGCATAAATACAATATGAAACAGTTAAGTCTAGCAGCTGATGTTTCATTATGGAGGAACATACTGCTTTGACTCCTACTCCAAGGAATAGTCTTAAAAAGCAATTTGAAAATATCAATATGTAAAACAACCACTGCTAATTTCCTATTACCTTGTCTGAAATTCTGTATCGTTTGTGTTGTTTTTGTGTTATTCTATAAATATCTGCGTCTGTTAGTATGTTTTCATTTTTATCTTTAATATTAAAAAAATAACACAATTGCATGGTAAGCTTTCAGGCAAAGCATTGATAGGGATACTTAAGTGTGTCAAAAATGCAAATGACCCCAGCAAGGTTATGACTGTATCCTCTTAGTAAAAGTGTTGAGTATTTGGTGAAATTTGATCTGAAGTTGGGTTTATCACTATATCACCTCTTAGGCTGCAATGATCAAACCAGAGTATCTGATTCCACCCCCACCACCTTTCACAACTAGAGGCTACCAGTCTCTGTCTCTGTTTCTGTCTCTTTCTCTGTCTCTACCTCTCTCTCTTCTCTCTCTCCTTCTCCCACCTCCATCTTACCACCCTCAATACCACACACACACACACACACACACACACACACACACCCAAACGCGTACACATCAACAACAAAATTGTTTTGTCAGTCCATATACACAGTTCTACTTCACCAGTTCTACATCACTCTCCAAAAATACAACTCAATAAAACTCAGAACCTTAGTTATGAGCATGTGTAGTCTTTTCTTTCCTCATCCACTGTAATGGTTTGTGTCTAGATGTCCCCCTAAAGCCTCATGAAGTCATAGGTAGGGCTTTTTCAGAGGTGATTGGATCTAGAGTATGTAACATTGCTACAGTAAGCAGAAGCACCAAAATGACATCCAGGATTTGGAGGTAGATTTATTTTATCTCAACAGGTACTGATTTCGATCATTCCCAAAATATTAGGCCTAATCTGTGATGTTCTAGGGCTTTTATATGATGTATAAACAGGAGGTACAAAGGTGAAACAGAACAGCTTGGCAGTTCTTCTGATTAGCTAGCAGGGTAAGATAATCGGTTACAAGGTTAGATTAAGAATCATCAGTTACAAGACTAGGTTAATGGTCATGTGTCTTGTTACAAGCAGACATCCAACATACTTGGGGATGCTCTCAAGGTTACAGGGGTCAAGAAAGTAATTAAAAGCCATGAAGTGGTTACAGAGTTAGGCAGTTTCAAAGAAGAACTAAGTTTTAAAAAGAACAATTTCTCTTGTACAGTTTTTCCCTTTCAACATTGGGATTGATTCATGGGGCAGTGCTAGAAACAAAGGCACTAGGGTTAAGGATGGGGGTGCTACACACCCTAAGTAGCCTGGATAAGATATAAAGGGTGTAAAAAAGCTATAAAGGATGGAAAGAGCTGTGTTCATCCCTTGTTTCTTTGCTGCCTTTTGCCCACCATAATCTGTTTCTCCTCTTCGATGCAGCTCTGCCTTGGAGTCAGATGATTATGACTGAAGCTCTATAAACTGTGACTAAATAAAATTCCTGTCCTTTAACTTTGAGTGTGAGCATTTTGTCTCAGCAATGAGAAAAGTATCTTAAGACATCCGCCCAACTTATTTTCTACCCACTATTCTTCTCTGCCCCTGGGATGAAAAATCTCCAAGATGTGTAACTCATATCTACAAAGCTAGTTTTGGATGGCCTAAAGCAGGATGTTAGGTGGCATTTTCGTGATTTGGGGCAACTCCATAACCATAATCCAGATGCCATTTGAATTAAGGGTATGTGTAGCTGGTGCCTTCAGTGCTAGAGGTTTCTGTTCACTTTCTGCTAAAATCATAGAGCCCCTCCCTCTTACCCACACACAGACACACACACACACACACCCCAGTTGAGTTCAAAGGCTCTGTTTGCATTGCTGTTACAGACAGCTGGAATGCAATGCTTTCCCCTGACATTTGAAGTCTAAAGAAATAGGCACAAGCAGAGCTTCTCATATTTGTCACTCCTGGTAAAACAGATATGCCCCAAGATATTGTGAACTCTTCTGAAACAACACAGTCATGTGTAGGTATTAATTTATTCTAGCTAGCTTATGGTGGTCTCTACTAGTTGCAGTTAAATTCTACAACCTTGCTCTCAGGGTCTAGTGAATGAAAGTCTCCAACCAAAATCTGACATTAGATTTATATTAGGCAAAACCACTGATTAATAAGACACAAGAGTAGCTCACATAGCCTATCATTGAGCTCAGTGAAGTCTTGCTGTCTGCTGGCCAGGACACATCAATCCAGAAGCAGAATCTACTTACCTCTATACCTGGCATCTGGCAACCAGAGCCCTTTGAAATGGTAGCCATTCATGAGCCACTTCAGATGTATGCATTAGAAAGGCGTGAACTGAGGTCCTTGGTAGACATTCAAGGTATACTATTTATGCAAATTGGGGAAGCCTCACCAAGATATTTTAGCCAGTTCATATTTTTGGACACCAATGATTTCACCAATGAAAATCTATTTCTAAGATTTGTGATGCTAATTAGTATTGATCAAAGATATTTATCAAAGATAAAGATAACTAAAGAGCTTTAATAGCCCTTTCTGGCAGGCAGGCTTCCTAATTAGAGTGCTAACTTGTAACCCCTGTACTGTGAATTCTTGATTAAAGTGATTGAGCACAACAAAGGTAGAATCAAACACGCATGTGACTATTAGTCCCTATGTTGAAGTGTCTTACTTGTGGATCTACAAAGCAAACGTTTTAAGATACATTACCATTTTGTAGATCTCTGAGGGGAAAATATGGCTAAATATGGAAAAATAAAATTTTATGTCACCATTGGTTATAAGATACATCCAGTCATCAGAAATGTAAAACAAAATAGTGTGTTTTAGAACTGAGAATATACATTTACAATTAAATTATAAACATCATAACAGCGGGCCATAGTGCTTCTTGCTTTAGGCAGACACAGACGTGTTTACATATTATTTTCTTCAGGGTATAAGACAAAACCTGTTCTCCATTTGACTTCTAGCCCTTTGAGCAAAGTTCAGTCTCTTGTTCTTCTTTTTTCTCATCCGTAAAGGAATGTCTTACTGAAGGGGTCAGTTTCATTTGGTTTGTTTTAATAGCTTTGAACTTTTAATGCAGTGTTTCTCAACATGAGTTGCAGACCCTTTGCGTCAAAATCAGTTAGACTGCTTATTAAAGGCACAAATGTACTGAGTGCACTTGCACCAACTGGACCAGAACTCCTGGAGGTGGTATCAGAAGTCTGCATCTTAACAAGGCCCTCCAGGTAACAAGATCCTCTTTAGGTTGAGAGCAACTAGCCAAAAGAGAAACATAACCCCAAAGGAAATGCTCATTTACCTAAAAAAGAAAGAAGAAATATCACAGATTGGTCAACAGTTTATAAAAGTACCACACCCTGCTGGATGGGGATAATAACGTGAGGCTGAGGCTGGTTAGTTGCACACAAATCCATTCCTTCCTTTTGGCAACAAGACACATTCCATTTCTCAACATTTTGGCAATGGCAGGAGGACATACTCTTGAGTTCCGGCCAGTGAAATATGGGTAGAAAAGATAGCAACCTCTTCTGGCTTGCTTCTGAATCACCTTTGGGATCCTTTTACCTTATTTGCTCTCCAGCTCTTAGAACACAGAAGATCTTGCTGCTTCTTGGTGTATAATATATAGAAAGATCAAACAGAGTGAGAATTTTGAGTAACTGAGAAGAGGGAAAGACCTATTTGCTAGGAAAGCCATCATATGAAAAGCAAAAGAAAGATATCCTCCAAACAAGTAAGCCTTTCAAAGCATGGTTAGTGCCTCAGATGCTTGGGCAGCTAAAACCAAATATCTTGCTTTATATGGGTCTTCTCATGGCAGAAGGTGCAGACAAACTCAATAAGGCATCTTTTATAGAGGAAATAATCCCATTCATGAGACCTCCACCATCATGACCTATAGGCATCAAATTAGAGATTGGATTTCAGCATATAAATCCTGGAGAGAGGGACACAAGCGTTCCTACTTTATAGCCCTTAGTCATGTCACTTTCTTGTCTGCCAGTGGTTACATCTGTCTCCATTTAAATTCCACTCAGAAATTGTACTTGCTCAAAGATTTTCACGGGAAATAAAAGCAGGAAAATTATTGACCAGTAAGACAGCATGCTGGAGAAGAGAAAAGCTATGGCTATGCTCTGGGGGAATATTCACAGTGGTCTTTAAAATCCTTACACAGTTTGGCCAAAGAATTCAAGCATGTCCTGAAGAATAGAATAAATTTTAAAAAGAGGAGGTAAAAATAAGGAAGGAATATAAGATTTGAGGTAAATAAAGTTGGGGAAAGAGTCTCAAGAGAATTGTATGGGGTTTACTTTTGCTAGAGGGACTAATGGTGACCTTCTAGGCACAGGTTTGCATCTCATCCCTCAACTGACTGACACTGCATCCTTTTGATTGGCTGCTGCTCTTGACACGGTGACATTAACATTTAAGCATTTTGAACATTCCACCTGAATAGAAGGACAAGGTACATAGAAAACAGCCAAAGTACTTGGAAATTTTTTGCAGATCTAGGAATATTAAAAGGTGGTAGGAAAGCTGCAGGAGGAACTCTCTGGAAACCCTTGGACAGCAACAGAAGGCCATATAAAGCCATGACTATGGAGTCACTGTGTTTAGTGAGGGTGGGCTCCCTGATCCTCTCAGTGCATGAAAGCACTGCCTCACAACCCCTCAGTTGAAAGAAGGCAATGTCCATTTTCATGCTACCAAATGCATGCAGGACGGTAAACTAAGAAGGCTGAAGCACAGCGATTTTGGCTTTCAAAAGAGTGCAGCCATTTAAACTGCCAAAGGAAGCCAAATGTCTTTATGGTGATTTTTGTTTGGAATTCCTAGAAAGCAGCCTCTTGTATTATCAAAAGGCCTAGGAGCAGGGATTCTTTGGGAAAAACCCCCAGTAGTCAAACACTCTGCCAAGAACTGGCAGCAGTATTGAAAACATGGAAATCATTAGTTACTTTTTCTTTCTGTCCAGATCATTTGCCAGTTTTCTCAACACCGTGTGTGAAATAATTTACCTTTTAACCACTGACTTGAAATGCCAACTACCTCATGACATACATCCTCATATGTTCTTGGATCTATTACAAGGCTTTGTACTCTTTTCCTTTTTACTGTCTGTGAAATACAGAACTTGAAACATATCTTTTAAATCAAACTAATTAACTACACTATTCAGATCTTCAACCTTATTTTTGCCTAGTCATCTGTCAAAGATGCAAGGAGGTATAATAGGTTTCCCACTACCATTCTAGTTCTGTCAATTTCTCCATGAATATCAAATATTTCCTCTAATATATTTTGATGCAAAATTATTCTCCAGATAAAAGTTTTCATCATGTAATATTCATAGTGAATTGCAACTTTTATCACAACAAAATGAGCCTTCTGGTTTAAAAAAAATACATAAAAAAGAGGTGCTGTGGTTTCTGTGTCTTCTCAAAATCATTTTTCAAAACAACAAAAAGAAACCAAAACCTAAATTCCATCTTTAGTGAAATTAGAAGGCTTCCACAACCCCAAATAATCAAAAGTGAAGAAGGAAGGGGAACAAATGAATATTACATTATTTACTAATGAGAGAAAGGCCTAAGTAATTTACAGCAGAGGAGAGAACTTTGTGCTCAGCTGAGCTCTGAAAAGCTTTAAGAATTGGAGACCACACAAGCCAGAACGGAAGAGGAGTTGCTAACCAGAGGGTTAGTGAGATCCACTGCTCTCCGCTATGCTATCATCCTAGAGAGCCAGACAATTCCAGCCAATACAAAGCAAGAGAAAAGTACTTTAAAACATTGAACTAGAGCTTTTAAACTAACATTAAACATTGAAGAGAGCGAGGGTGGATTGTAAGTCTAAAAGTAAAGGAATTAAGCAAAAGTCAGTATATTGAGTGATAACATCTCCTAGGTACTTCAGAATTCTAGGTACTAGAATGTATAAAATCGGCTCCCTATGCACACCTGAAGAAAAGACCTATCTACACTGACACTGAATTTTCCCAAAGGAAAAGCTAACTGGCTGTATGTTTGCTATACAACAAGTTCTAGCAATTCTATTTATGCAGCTTTCCATGAGTATTTTTTGCCTCATTCTCAAAAATAAATGGAATCACATGAACTGGGAACCACTTCCACTCCCCTAAAGAAAGTTTCTGATAAGAAAGAGAAGAAAGAAAGCAAACAAACAACAGCAAAAAAAAAAAAAAAAAATCAGCAGAAGTTAAGACAATGCAGAGAGCAGGATAAATGCTAAAGAAATTGTAATTAATATCCTCAGAGATAATAAAAGCACATCAGTGAAGCTATTCTATATGCTGTTTACAAAAGAGATGAGCAATCACAGTACAGAAAACAACTTTTGGAATTAAAACTGTGATAACTATAATTTAAAGTTCAATTCAGAGTTTAGAAAACAAAGTTGAAGAATCTTTAGGAAATTATACCAAAATGATAAAGAACTGGATAAGAATGGGAATGCAACTCTTAACTTTATGCTAGTTTTAGACAGCACAAATAAATGAAGTATAGAAGATTTCACAAAAGAATAACAAAAATTAACATTCTCTAACTGAAAAATAAAAGGTTTCAGTTAAAAATATTTACCCAATGCCCCAAAGCATGTACGATAAAATGTCAGTGTTAACGCAGACAGCAGGAAAATTTCACATCACTGAATTAGAGGATTCTGTAATATTCATTTTATTGGAATTTGATTGGCTCATGGGATACCTAAAGAGTTGGAAAAATATAATTTCTGGATATTTTGATAAAGATGTTTCTGAAAGAGATCACTCCTATAGTGTGGGCCATGAGTGTCCCTCAAAGGCCTATATGTTAAAAGTAGATCTCCAGCTTGGTGCTGTTGGGAGGTGTTGGAACCTTTCAGAGGTAGGACTTGGTGGGAAGTCTTTAGATTATCAGGGACATGCCCTCAACAGGGGTGGTGAGACCTCATTTCTTCCTCTGTCTTATTTCACATCCTAGCCATTAAGGTAGTGGCTGTTTGCTACTGTCACACGTTCCCTGTAAAAATATAGCTGCTGCCTTACCACGGGCCTAAAGCAACAGTGCCTAGTGACCATGAACTGAAACCTCCAAAACTGTAAGCCAGAGTAAACCTTTTCTGTTTATAAGCTTATTGTATCAGACATTAGGTACAGCAATAGAAAACTGACTAAAACAACTAGCATTTGAATCAGAGGCTAAGTAAGTAGAGAATTTCCCTTCACCAGTGTGGGCTGGCATCATTAAGGGCCCAGCAAAACAAACGGGTGTGTGTGGGGGGGATCTTTCTCTCCTTGAGCTGAGGGTTCCTCTTCTTTTGCCTTCAGATAAGGAGGGTCCTGGTTCTCAGGTTTTAGACTTTGAATGACATCGCTGACATTTCCAGTCCTTCACCTTCAACATGCAGGTAGCACATCACTGGACTCTCCATAGTTAAGCGAGTCATTTCCCATTCCCTCTCCCTCCTCCTCCCCCTCCCTCTGTCCCTCCTCTCCCTCCCCTCTCTCAGGAATGAGATAGACAGACAGACAAAGGTCAGAGAGATAATTGAGATAATCTATCCTTCCCTTTTTCTTTTTTGGTCTGGAGAACTAATACGATCCTAAAAAAATACAAGGTATGTTGAGAAGCAGGTCACAAAAGAGCAGTGAGCAGAATTTCAAAAGAACAGGAAAAGGAAAGCAATGGGACAAGATTTCAAATATCTGAGGGAAACCTTTGCCATTTCAGAACCCCAGACTGGCAAAATATTTGATTAAGCATTGGAGAAGAAATACAAAATTCTGAAAAAAGAGTATCTTTTCTCCCATTTTTTTCTTTTTGCTTTCTGAAATTGAAGGCTGTCTTCCAATTTAATTTTAGTAGTAACTCAGAAAAGAAGAAAGGAAGAAGAACAAGATTAAAAAGATGGAGAACTCAGGAATGTAGAGGAGGGGATGAAAGGTGGCAAGGTTGAGTTCCAGGCTAAGAGGCTGGAAGCCAGCCGAGAAGGCAATTAATTTACCCTGGAGCAGAAGGGTGGAGGCTCTGCTAGTGATGTTTCTGAAAAAGAGCTGAAATGACAGAACATCTGATACACCGAGATACACAGATCTTATGTTGAGAGATACGTTATAGAGCTTTTGATGTTCATGGAAAAACTACGAGTTTAAGACAGAAAAAGAAAAACTAAATAAATGTGAAAGGCAAGCATTGACTCGAAGCAAAGATATACAAGAAACAGAATACTCAATATATTACCTATTAAACTCTTAACACTATTCATGTAGCAATAATAAAAACATCTGTGATGAACACTACTGGTTACTTTGCCAGTCTCTGCATCTCTTTCTTCATGATCATCAAAACCTCTCTATTGCTGGTGCAATAGCACATGCCTGTAATCACAGCTACTCAGGAGGCTGAAGCAGGAGGATTACAAGTTTGAGGCCAGCCCAGCCAATTTAGCAAGATCCTATCTCAAAATAAAATAAAAAGGGCAGGAGTATAGCTCAGTATTATAGTATTTGCCCATTAAACAACAGATCCTGGATGCAGTACCACAACAAAACAAAACACCATTACTTTTTTGTTTTTGTTTTTGTTTTTGCTTTTGTTTTTCTGGTACCAGGAATCAAACTCACGACCTCGCACTTGCCAGGCAGGCGTTGTGCTGCTGAGCTAAATCCTCAGACCCATAACACCATTACTTTGTTCAGGCAGCACTGTGTCTAAAAATGTGTGCAGTGCTACATTGCCTTGCAATTAGAGGTGACCCCATGACAAACTGCTTACTAAAGGGACAAAAAACAAAGGTTTTGGGGGAATGTTTTTCCTTCTTTTCTCCATCTTACCTCTCTTCTTTCCTTTTGTCCTGCCTAAAACATCAGCGCAGTACTAGAAATCTAGCACCTAAATTGTAACTATGAGAACAATACCCATAAGCACCAAATGAGAGAATAGAAAAACTAAGAAGAGCTGTTTCTGATGAAAATATAATATTACCACATCAGCCCTTGACCTGAAACCCACGGTTCAGAATGCTTTCCATTATTTGTGACCAAGTACATGCATTCTTACCTGATACAACGCTGGCTGAGACATTAACCCAAACTGATGTAACTATAGCAAAAAAAAAGAAAAAAAAAAAAAAAAAAGAGGGGAGTATAAGGTGGGTAAAAAAAAATACCCACTCCTTTGCTTGTATTATTATAAGAAGCAGAAGCCACTATTATTGATGGAGAGATGTGAGTTTATGTACATTACTTTAAACATAGAGCTCTATAATAGGAAATGCCTGAAATAGTTGAAAAACATCACTTCTAAGGTATATTGGATGGGGGTGAAGTTCAAGGAACTATATTTTGTTAGGTTTTCTCTAGTTTGCTCAGGCTGTTATACAAATACCAGCCACTGAGTGGTCTAAACTAGTATAGACATCTATATTCTCACAGTTGTCGAGGCTGAGAAGTCCACAATCAAGGCACCAGCAAATTCAGTGCCTGGTGAGCCTTTTTCCCCCTTGTGTGCAGATAGCCACCTTCGTGTATCCTTATGTGATCACGAGACAGAGGGCTCTGGCATCTTGCAATTATAAGGGCACTAATACCATCAGGGGCCCCTTATGGCCCTGACCTTATTTAAACTTAATTACCTACCAAGGGCCCAACTACCAGCAAGCTGGGAGGTTAGAGCTTTAACATGAATTTTAAGAGCTACATTCAGTGCATAGCAGTCTTCTTAGAATTAAAAAAAAATAGATTATATATGTTTAACTTTTTATTAAAAATTAAAATTAATTAGAAATTAAAATAGCCTTTTATCTTATAAAAGTTCTTTAAGATTGGGTTTTTACATTGTGTTTTATTAATATGGAAAACTCCCTTTTCTACATTTTTTTCTCTTTAAATATTTATATATGTCTTTGCCTATCCTTTTATCTTAATCTGCTTGGATCTCTTCCTTTTAGATCTGCAAATTATGGATAGAAAATACATAGTTTTAGGGTTTTGAACCAATCTCAAATTCTGTCTTTTAATCGGGGACTTTGCTTTCTTTGCTTTTATTGACATAATTGCTATATTTGATCTTCTGTTTTCTTTCTCTATGCTTTCCATCTTTTTACATTTTCTTTTCTTTTTCACTGCTAGTGCATGTACTTAGCCCTTGAAAAGACATTCTGATTAGTTGCACAGATTTTTTTAGATGATTTTTTCCACACTAGTTTTTAAAAAGCATTTCTTAAACTACTTCCTCAGTTGTCAGAATCAGGGCTGAAACATTAATCTACTTGTATGTTTAAAGTAATACACGGAACATTCCTGTCATTTTTTTCCTGTTTTTTTTCATCTACCTTTGCTTTGCTTTTCTCTTAATGTTCACATTTACTTTCTTTCCACAATTTATTTTTGAAGTTTTATATTTCATCAACTCACATTATAGTCATCCCTTAGCATTCATAGAGAAATGGTTCCAGAGTCCTCCAAGATACCAAAGCCATGTTATTCAAGTCTTTTATATAAAATACCATAATATAAGCATATAATCAATGCACATCCTCCTATATATGCTAAATCATCTGTGGATTAATTATAACACATAATACAATAGAGATGCTATGTACATAGTAGTTATACTATACTGTTTAGGGAATAATGGCAAGAAAAAAGTATGTACACATTCTCACAGATGCAATTTGAAAAATAGTTTCAGACTACCATTGGTTGAATTTGTGAGTGCTGAATTGGCAGGAGGGGAAGACTCTGATTTGATTCCTATAACAAGGCCTGCTCCATGTACTATCTCAGGTAACAGTTAAGAGAAGGAACACAGTCCTTGGCCTCCAAGCATTTGAAGACTACCATTGTAGATGGGCGCTGTCCCCAAGTTATCTGGCAAGATTTGAGAGAAGCACACAACCTGGACTGGTTTCTCGGGGAAGAATCTCAAAATTGATTGCTCATTCCAAAAAGTTGGGAGAGGTCTTTCCAGGATTAAGGAACAGAATATGTAAACACAAGGAAGCAAGAGAATGGGTTTAGGTAAGTACAAATGGCTCAGTGTTGCAGGAGCTTAGGAGCCAGTATAAAAGGAAAGTGTCAGAGATGCAGTTCATTCTAATAGGCTGTAAGGGGCTTGCATGAAGGGTACTACTGGAGACTTCTAAACAGGGTGCAAACTGAACATGGGCATGTTGGGATGAGAATGCAATACAGCAGGTCCTCCGTGATACTGAAGAGATGTACAATAAAAGTGATTACATGAAGAGCAAGAAATGGAACTGGATAAGTAAGTATAGTCAGGAGACCTAAAGATTGTATCCTTGCAGAGGCAGAAGGTAACTCTCTTTCCACATGCTACTCCAAACTGTCCAAACTTTCTCTAACTCACAAAGAAAATCCCATCAGAAATGGGAGAAGATAGTCCAATTAATACCGTGAAGAAATATGAGCTCTGTGGTCTCACTAACCACAACACAATGGTTTGATTTAATGTTCTTGGAGGATGAGACACAAGCAGAGAATGTGAGACTGCAGAAAAGCCACAAACACAAGCTAGTAAGAGCTATGTGCAAGAGTGGGAAAAACCTCTTTCCCATATCTCAAAGTCCCATGGCCCCTTATGAAGATTTTCACTTTTTAAATGGAGATAATTTAATAATGTTTGATAATTATAAGCAAAAAATGCTTTCTTAGTTCACCTCAGGGTTTTTCAGGCTGGGATAGCATAGTTGAATCGTTCAAGAACAGATGGCAGTGAAAATCCTCAATTTGGTTCCATAGTCCTGTTACACATTTGTTACAACTTATCATTGTTTCATCTTGATATTCTGCTTGTTTTCATTCTTTTTTGTCTTTATGTTTCAGTGTTGGAAGTTTCTATTAACATTTCTTCAAGGTCACTGATTCTTTCTTCTAAAAAGTCTCGTCTATTGGTGAACCTCTGAGAGCAGTTCTTCATTTCCATTACGGTGCTTTTCACTTCTAGCATTTACTTTTGATTCTTTCTTGTTTCCATTTCCCTGCGTATATTACTCATTGGTTCTTTCTCCGTTGCAGCTCTTAACACGTTAATCAGAGCTGTTTTAAATTCCCAGTCCAATCCCCACTTCTCTGATATATTTGCTGCTGAGGCTCTTCTGTCTCCATCTCTTTTAATCATTTTTTAGTATACTTTGTTATTTTTTGTTGTAACCCCGATGTGACACATTGGGTAAATGGAATCTGGAACTAGTTTTCCATGGTTATCTTCTCCTGACCTTTTCTCCTGTACATTGTGCTTCTCTGTGTCTGTCTGTCTATCTGTCTTCTCCACTTAGAGGCCAGCAGGTTTCCCTGTGACTTTAGTTTGCTGATTGAGAGAAGTTGATTTTCAGCTTGTTCAGGTTTTTTCTCATTGTGTGAATATGAAAGAAAACATCCCGGAAGAACTGCAGACCCAAACAAGTCTTTAACTTGGAATTTCCTTTGCCAAGAATTTATAAATAGAGTTCAGGTTTTAGAATTTTGGAATGAGAGCTTTTTTAACCATTCATTTTTATTGCTTATTTAGTGAATGACAGAAGATGACAAAGCTTTTATCTTCAAATAAGCATGTTTAGTGAAATCTAGTTTTCTCTTAAAGACACTTATGTCTATAGGAAACTCTCCCTCCCATTTTACAGATAAGCACACAGAGCTTCAGAGGGGGCAGAGTGATTTTCTCAACATTGCACAGCCTATGACAGATCCAGAACCTGAATCTAGGTCTCTTGAGCTACCTCAGTACTCTTTTCTAGGTCTGCTTGTCTCCCTGGCCTATGTTCCCTAGGTCAATGGGAGTTCCTTAACCTTCATGCATAGAGATGATAGTCTCAGCAGCAAAGTATCTGAGGGGGGTCTGCGGACGGTCGTATGAAGGAGTGGGATGCATGGAAGAAATGCTAGGGTGATTTGGAGCCAGGATGAAACATCTTTTTTGGAGGCTGATGTGTTTTGAACAGAAAAAGGAACTTAGTGGTATAGGAACTTGAGAGTCACCCTCCTTGTTGCTCCCTGGAATTCTGCACCCTGCCCAAATCCAGCAATTGTCTGCACACTAATGCCCTCTAGTGGACTGAAGAAAGAGATCCTTTTCCCAAACTGCTACCTTGGAAACTTCAAACTGGTGTTCCTAGGAGGGTAAGAAATTGTCCTTCCGCCATCCTCCTGTTTCAGAGTCTCGCTGAACCAGGCTGTTTCCGCAGATATGCCCTTTAGCTTCTTTTTATTCCACAATCCGAAGACATTTAAAAACACGAGTGAAAGAAAGCACTGCCCATATGGAGAACCGTATGCACTGACGTTTGAGGACAGGAGAGTTTGGGAAGCCACTGCAGTACAGACACCCCACCGGTGCCCACTTGACTACCCATACTGAGTGAAGCACAGGTTTTGTGAGTCCTAAAGCTTATAAAATGAAAAAGCTTTTGGTAAAGATGCAAAAGTACAAATATAATATTAGGAATAGGGCTTAGGAAGGCTCCTGTTAACCAGCTTCAAAGTGAAGAATCTTCTCACATACCCATCTGTTTGTGCACACACACAGAGGAAATGGAGTATAAACTGGAGCTACTTTTATTTTTTTAATATTACTCCTGAAATCGTATAGCTAATGAAAATGCTTTTTGGAAAGCTTAGAAAGTTATGTACCTATTCCTGTGACGTTATGAATTGCTTCTTGTAATTACCTTCAGATCTTGTGGCACATTCCTTGAAATACTTTTAATAGTGGCAACTTTTATTACTTAAGTGCCTTCTTTTCAAAAAAAAAAAAATAGCCAAATTGATTCAGTACTGAGATAAGCAGTCAGACTGGTTTTGGTCCAGGGTAAAAAAATCATTTTTAAAACCATCAAATTTTTGTTTGTGCTTTCTCTGCTTCTATACTACCTTCTGAAGAAGTTCCCCTGAAAAAGAACTCCAAAATATCTTTAACAGTGGACAAAATCACTGGGATTTGGTATTGTTGGTGGCTTTGAGGTTGTGCTTAACAGTGCTCTAACAGCAAGCACAATTGAGGAGGGGCCCAGGGCCTGAGCTGTGAAGCCTGTTCATCTGTCCACGCATGCTCAGAGCTGGGTGCAGCAAGGACACTAGGAGAGACCAGTTCTTGCAGAGGCCTCTCTGCTGACCAGCTTTGGTTCAAGGACATCTCAAAACTTTGCTGAACCACTTTTAGAATACAAGAGAGTCTAGGCTATTTCCAACAAAATTTTTCTCCTCTGTCTTCCACTTAAGGTCAGTCTTGCATCATGATCAGATAGTTCTCCAAACTTGTCTGGTTCCCTCTCTTTAGCCCCCTCTTACACAGGAGTTTTTCCTGCAAGATCCTGCACATTTAATCCCATCTTGGCTTTTGCTTCTCCAGGACCTGGTCCAGCTTCCCACAGTGAGTGCTTCAACAATGGCGTAAGTTTTGTTTTCTGTGGTGTTTATGTAACTGTAGTAGTCTGGCTCCATCTCCTTGTGTTAAAATGATGGTAGCTTTTAAACCTTACTGCTTGTGCTACTCCTCGCACCTCACATTTGAGAAAACTGATACTAGTAGGTGTCTCAGTCGGTTCAGGCTGAGAAAAGGAGCCAGGCCTAGGTTTCAGTGGTAGTTGAAGTGTAGGGCTAGAGTGCCAGTTCCCGTTAAGAAGGAATTTAGAGGCATGAACTCTCCTGCAGCTATTAGGAGGAAGCACCCAGTTTACTAAGACACCTACTAGTACCAATATCTGGCAACCAACATCTTGTTACTATTGCTCCCACCTTCCTGAGCTGCATGAACCCTCTTCCAGAACTTGCGGCTACATATTGCAATTTATGGAGTCACATACTTTCTAAGAGTATGACAATTTTGTTACTTACATAAATGAAGTGTAGAGAAGGTCTCAAAGCAGACCAACAGGGCTTGAGAGATTGAGAACATGGTGAGAGAGAGGCCACCTGCAGACCAGGAAGAAATGTCGCATCCAGAACTCAGTATGCAAGGGCCACCACACACTCATGTGACCTGTTTTGCTCACACACAAGACAGAGAGAGAGAGAGAGAGAGAGAGAGAGAGAGAGAGAGAGAGAGAGAGAGAGATCTTTCTTCTTATAAGGACACTAACCACATCAAGGAAGCTTCACTTCTCATGACCTCATCTTAACCTAGTTTTCTCCCAAAGGCCTCATGTTCTTGTACCATCACTCTAGAGGATAGAGCTTCAACTGATGAATTTAAGGGACATAAACTTTCAGTCCTTAACAGCTATTTAGGTGCAGGATTAGGAACAAAAGCTGCTACCTACCTAGTTCTCACTCGGCAGGCCCACAGCCCATTCTGTTTGCACTCTTCCTACAGGACACGTGAAGTGATGCCACTCAGCAAATCTAGCACTGCCCACCTGCTCTCCACACACTACTCAATGTAAAAGAAAAGCTGAGAGGGAGAGGAGGTGACATTTTGAAGGAATGTCATGTTCAAGGAAAGTATATCTTCTCTTTTCTCCCCGAAGCAGAGGAAGGAGCCACCAAGAGAATCAACCATTAAGTGGGAGGAGCCTAAATCACCTCTCCCTCTTCTAAATTGAGAGTAAGAAGTAAGTTCTTCTACGAGAAGATCATCCTGTCTGGAAGTTGACAAGTTAATGGACTTGTAAATTCATTAATGCTAGGGCATGGCAATAAGGGGAGAAGAGAGAACATCCTACTGAAATAGGATACAGTGGTCCCCCAGCACTATCTCCAGGGGTACTTCCCAAGACACCCTCCCCAAACCCACCCAGGTGGATGGCTGGAACCATGGATGGTACCAAACCTTATAATTTTAGTCTTTTTCATTTTAACTAAACATTCTTATACATTTTGGTGATAACTTTGCTGTGTGAGGAATGACAACAAAACTAGCATAAATTTCTTTTTCCCTACTCACAATTTCATGGATATATTTATTCTTACTGTAAATCTTAATACTTTTTTCAAGCCAAGAAGTGTCACTTTTCACATAAAGGAGGCACTTTATGGCTTTGCTTCGGCATATCGATATTGCCAGCTACATTCCTCTTGTGCTCTGGGCCCATTAAGTAAAACAGGAGATACTTGAACACAACTTCCATGATAGTTGATATAGTAACCAGGATAGTGACTAAGTGACTAATGGGTGGGCAGCATATACAGCATGGATACATGGAAGAAAGGAATGCTTTGTATGCTAATTGTGCTGCTGTAGAATAAAGCAACATTTCATTACATTATTCAGAATCACACACAATTTAAAATGTATAGATTCCTCCTTTTCTGAAATTTATTTAATGTTTTTAGATCTTGCTTGACTGCAAGTAACTAAACCACAGAAAGTAAAACTGCCAGTAAGGAGGTACTACTACCTGTCAGTGGGGAAGTCAGAACTGATCACTATTTCATGTAGCAAAGATGTATACATTTCCAGAGAAGGAATGATGATAGATATCTCTGGGAATTTTGGAGCTAGGGCTGCTGGCCTGGTCTGCTGGTTGGAGCTGCTTTTATGCTCTGAGACATCCAGAAACAAACCCTGATGGGTAGACAGACTTAGTGAGTACTGAGGGAAAGAAGAAGATATTGGAACTGAGGGAGGAATCCAAACTAATGTGCAGGGGAACCACTGCGCCTGCCCAGGGCTCTCAAAAACACCAGCAATTGTCCTCCATGAAATAACCAGCATTCGTGGAATCCTGACAGCTTTGTGACTTTGGAACTTGACACACAGAATCAGTGGTACTGGCTGCTCGGTGGTAGGAAAAAAGCAAAAGCAGCAGAGAAGCAGTGGTTTACCACATGACAGTCTGTTAGAGACACGTGTGGTCCTTCTCTCACCTGTAGGCCCCTAACACTGGCATGGTATGCGCTATCTCTGCACTCCTAACCTCTATGCAGGACGCTGTCCTCTACAGTGGGGAGAAACAGCTGAGGGAATTTAAAATGATGATGCAGTTAACAAGTTAAAATAAACAGCACTGCATCTAGAAGACAGGACTGACCTAATAACTGGAAGAGGGCAGAGAGGTGGAATTCAACCATGGTATCATGAAGGGAATTCACTGTCAAATGGGAAGAAAATTGTTGGCTATAGAAAAAATAATAGCAGAATCTTAAAGAAACAAAATTAATTTATATTTCTGTTCCAGTGAGTTGATATCCTTTAAATCACATACATACAATTTTTAAATGCAAAAATATCTTTGAAGGAGTTGAGTAAACATTACCTTTAATTTGATACCCCCTATATACTCACAATTACTTGCCTTTCCATTCTCAGATAACATTTATTTAAATGATGTCCATTATTTGTGCTTCTGCTCACATCATTCTCTCCACCATAACTACCAGTCCTCCCACTCCAACTCCTCTCTCTCAATTTAAAACCTTACAGTACTACTAGGAAAACAAAACTATCTTGTTCCTCTCCCTTTAGAGACTCTGGGGGAGACAATGGCCCTGGGCTAAGAATTTAATCTAGCTCTTTCCAAAAGTAATTACAAAGCTTCCGTTAGGTCTTTGTGTAGTTATGAGAGCAGTTCTTAAGAGGCATAAAGCTGGAAAATGGGCCCATTTCTTATTTCCAAAAGGCCCTGGAGGTGGCCAAGAGAAAGGGTGGGAGCACTTACACTACTCAGAGGTAAATTGTATGAGGTGTTAATTACATGCAGAGGGGAGGCTTTGAAAACTGTGGGGCCATTGTAAAATGTTTCTCTTCTACTTTATGAATCTAGATTTCAGTACCGTGATAATTAATGTTTGTTCTCGGGAGGTATGTCTGTGTGTGTGGTAGAGGAGAGTTTATGTGTTGGTGAAGAGTTATAAAGAAATCCTACAGCTCTCCAATGAGAAATCAATGAAATATGAGAACGGACTGCAGCTCTTTGTAGTCTGGAGACCTCAGGAGGACCGGATAAAGTACACTGACACCAAGCCCAGAGTCTCAAAGGGACTTAGGATGCCAAACCTACCACCAGCTCTCCTTAGGATATTATCTTAAATGAGTAACTCAGAGCTGAGTCAATGTTCAGCTAGCAGGGAGGGCAATATTGACTGGGCTGAGATCAGTATCTTTAGGAAGAGAGAAAGATTTGCTGAAATGAGTAAAGAGTCACAGAAAGCACGGAAGAAAAGGCTTTAAATAAGGAGCAGACTTCAACACAGGAGAGCCTGAGGAGGAACTGAGAGAGCCCATAAGAACATTCCTTGTGTGCATTTCACATTGTGCTTTTCCCTTGAACTATGGCAAAACTAATGCTAGGTATAGAGTTTTAAATATCTGTGCTCCTATGTTATAGTTTTCCTTTGTTACTATAATTCTATACAAGAGCTGAGGTAGAGATATAATGGATGGATGGATAGATAGATGGATAGATAGATGGATAGATAGATAGATAAAGAGGCAGAGACAGAGACAATCAGATGGATAATTTTAGGATGTTGTGAAGAACAAAAGAATATAATGAAGAGAAGACAGACTTGCCCAATTTGCCATTCTGTGGTCACCATAAGGAGGGAGAAGCACCTTAGATAGAAACTACTTCCCAAGGAAATAGAGGCCAGAGACAAAGCAGGGATTGTGGGAAGGAGAGTAGGATCGTGAGTCTTGGGCAGTGTGTAAACTAACCTTCCCTATTCCACACACATAAGAAGAAGGTAATCTTTTAAATCAGGAAGAGGATGATGAACAGGTTACTCTACTCTTTCCTCAAGGCCAACTTCTCAAATGCCAAATTCTTTCCTAAGATTTCCCTAAGCTCATCCAAGCTAGGAGGACTCCCTCATGCCTCTGTAGGCTAAGATCCCTTGATATGGACTTCTCTAATGGCACTTACAACTTCTGCTTCAAA
Source organism: Chinchilla lanigera (assembly GCF_000276665.1). NCBI lineage: Eukaryota > Metazoa > Chordata > Mammalia > Rodentia > Chinchillidae > Chinchilla > Chinchilla lanigera. Next base: position 6,073,935 of record NW_004955467.1, on the reverse strand, counting down.
TGAAGAGTTATTTTATAAAGTAACTCACTGTTCAGATACTTTTGGTTTTTCTCTACTTCTTCCCATCCCCAGTCTACTTTTCACTCTCCCCTATCCTGCATTCCTCAGTAGGACGCAGAGCTGCACGCAGAGCACCAACACATTCTGGCTGCTCCTAACTTTGATCTGAGGTCCTCTTACAGCAGAGGGAGTGGACAGGATGCTTAGTCCCCTACTTCCTTCCCCAAGAGGCTCTATATCTTAACAGGTCACTCCACTCAAAGTAGCTGGCACTATGAAACCTTATTTCCTTCCAAGTCCCAGTATCCCCTTTATATCTTAGGTCTATATGACATAAGGATTATAACACATCAGCTGATACTAGAGCAAGTAAACAAACTATCTCTTATTTTTTTCCTACATTCATTCATTTATAAATAATTCTCCAGTCTCTGTGCACAACAAATGTTTTCTATTTGGACCTGGCCTGATGCTCTCTCTTACTACATTGTAAATAAACTAGGCACACAATAATACATGTTTGAGTTATGCTTATATCTAAACCAGGACTATAATTGAGTCTTTTACATTATAGGCGCTTAATATGCACTTGTTCAGTGGATAATGTGTCAACATTTCTGTTTCTGGAATAGGAGCTTTCAAGTCTGTGGCACTATTGACACTGTGGCAGCACCCTTGACTTCTGTTTATGAGGGTCTCAGGAACACATCAAGTCCACTTGTGGCAGCCACAAATACCTCCAGACATCATTAACTGCCCTACCCAGCAAAATCGTACACACTTGAGACTCATTAACTTAGATGTTTGCTGCTGTCGTCTTAGCATTTGGATCACAAACGATATCAAAATTTCATAAGAACAGTTTCTAATCTATGTATGTGTATACATATAAGCAGACATGGCTGAATGCATACATAGGAAACCATCACCATGGAACACTCCCAGTCACATAATCTAACATGTATAAATGTATGTGTCCTGGTGAAAATGTATTTGAAAGGAGATTTCCAAGTTAGACAATCAAAGATATCCTTACTTTTTTTTAAAAAAAAAAGCTTTGCTACCAAATGGGAAAAAAATCACTCATAAATTGAAGATAACACTAAATGAGATTTCTTTGACCTTTACGGAGTTTCATATGCTTAGATCTCCAAAAGATCACAGGCAAAAGTGAGAATGTAGAAGTGCTATACACAACATATAAATTAGGAAATGATCAATAGAAATGAATCTTTTCAAGGTACAATGGTGAGAACCTGGACACCTAACTGCCTCCCTCTCCTCATCGTTATTCCTTGAAATAACCAATTGCTTGCATACATAGAGCAATACATCAGGATACTCTTTATTTTGCTGCCTGCAAGAAAAGCATGTTAGGGGCTTCAGAATTATCAAAGTCACTATATTGGTCTTGGTATATTATCTCAGGTGTCATCCTCTTCCCTTCCTTTATATCCATTTGCTCCTTCTCCACTTTTTGTTCTCTCTTCCATCAGGGGATGCTGTATCAGCACCACCATGTCACACAAAATCCAAAGGAAGTCATTCACCTAATTTAGGAGATTTCCTTTGCCAGAGCACTCTCTTTGATTTGACAAATCAGATGTTGTCTCCCCTCCATTCTCTCACAGAGGCTAAAGAAATTGTGGGACTGCTTGGAAGAGTATTTTAAAATCCTGGGTGGGCCATAGGTGATGGAAAAAACTTTGACAGGAGATGCTGACTCTAGTTCAGAGGTTAAACATCCTGTTAAAGTCCACTGAAGCCTTGATCTCCAAGGTAGTGCTATTGGGAGGTGATGGAATCTTCAAAAGGTGAGGGCTACAGGAAGGTCTTTAGGTACTTGGGTCTGTGCCCTCGAAAAGGATTGTGGAACCCTATCCTCTTCTCCTTCTTTTTCTTCCTGTCATGACGTAGGTGGCCTCACATATACCCACCATTATGTGTTACCTCAACAAAGGTTCAAGAGCAACAGGGCTAATTGATTATGGACCAAAATCTGCAAAACTGTGAGCCAAAACAAATACTTTCTCTTTATAAGTTAATTATCTCAGGGATTTTCTTGTACTGACAGAAAGTTGACTCACATGATTTTAGTGCATGGAACTTAGGCCCAATCTCTGTAAATACTGCCCAAATAAGATAATTGAGATAATTTTAGATAATTATCAATTAGATAATTTAATGTAAGGGCATAAATTTGAGTAGGTGTGGTTATAACAGGAAGACCTGATGTGTGATACGAGCAATAATGACAACCAACCAGAGGAAAATGTGGAATCAGTAAGACAGAGCCTAGGATAGTTCTTGAACCCAGGGTAACTTCAGAAGCCAAGTACAATAATCTGTAGTGGCTTTTTACATTGTTCCCAAGGGCCTGAGAAAAAATTGTGCTGCATTTAAAGAATGATAATATGAGGGGCTGGGGACTTAGCTCAGCGGCAAAAGCACCTGCCTGGCAAGTGCAAGGCCGTGAGTTCGGTTCCCGGTACCGGAGAAAAACCCAAAAAAACAAAACAAAACAAAAAGAATGATAATATGAAATTCATCATAGTAATACCAAGGAAAGTAACAAATTGAATTTCCACCAGTCAGATGTACTCAACTGAAACTTTGCCTTGAAACTCAGTTAAGAGGCAGGAGCAGATCATCCATTTCATAGAGAAAGATACCACCAACAGCTTTCAAAGCCTGGCAGAGATCACTTGTTTCTCATGTTTACTTGTTCCTGAAATTTTAACCTGAGGCCTGATCACCTAACTTTCCAAAGATTTTCTAAGGTACTAATTTTTTTGGTCTTTTTTTCACTATGTAATTCAGGCTGGCTTGAGCCCACTTTGAACCCAGGTTGGCCTTGAACTTGTAGTGATCCATCTGCCTCAGCCTCCTGAGTGCTGGGATTACAAGCATGCACCACCGGGCTCTGCAAAGCTACTAAATACTTTTCAATAAATTTCTTGTAATACACTGGGTGCTCAAGAAGGAAATTCAGAGTGTCACTGATTCTGGGAGGAATATAAGCTGAAAATAGATGGTAAATGGGGCCAGAGTCCACTCAGGGATGCAGTTCTTTGTGGTAGTGAGTACAGGTGCCTGAAGAGAAAAGAACTAGTGAATAGTTTGAAGTATCTCACATGCTTTTGTTCACCACATATGTTTGAGAGAAGGTCTGAGTTCGAGAAACTGGAGGGAGTAGAGAAAGAAATTATGGATAGTTCTGCAGAAGGTCAAGCAATGTGGATGGGATTCTCACTTAGTTCTTATCACACACTGCTTGGAGGCAAGTCTGGCTTAGTTCACTTTCTATTGCTAATAACACAACACTATAGATTGGGTGAGTCCTAATGAAAAGAGATTCATTTTGGCTCAGAGTTCTGGTCCAAGGTCGAGAGACCACATCTGGTGATGGCCTTGGTGGCAGAGGATTGAAATGGTGCAAATTATAACATGGTGAGAGATGGGAAGCATACGTGTCTAATCTGATCTCTCTTCTTCTAATAAAGCCACCAGTATTCAGTCATGGGTCCTATCATTATGATTCTATCTAAACTCAATTTTCACCCAAGATCTTAGTCATAAGCACCATTATTGGATTGTTTCCACCCACTTAGTACTTCACAGTGGGGATTAAATTCCAACACAAGTTTCAGGTGACAAACCATTTCAAACTGTGATTGCATATAGGAGGCAGAAAGAGTTTCCTGGAAGGGGAGGGTACACAAAAGGCAGGCTATGGACCCATGTGACTGTCAGCTCCCCAACTCTATTCTTCTCAGTGGGGCTGAGTCAAAAGTGGAAGTAACTCCTCTTGTGTGCCATTCCTAATTGGCACAGCTCTGAAAGCTTTGATGTTCAAATGACAAGGGATGCAGAGAGTTGGTGGGGGAAGCAAGCTCCTCATTTCTGGGCAGAAGGCACCTAGCCCTCTGGGATGATAAGAATCAGTGCAGGGAGAAGCAGTGGCACAGTTCTGCTTCGGAGACTGCAGCTTTGGCAGAACCAAGAGAAGCCTGTAGGGCAGCAGCAGCATCTTGTGCAGAAATCTCAGCAACCTCGATAGTGAAGACAGGCTTTATTTAAGCTATCACATTGCCATGAACATCAATAAGCAGCTCACGGAGGAGGGATGTGACACTCTGGGGACCTGGGCACTACAAGTTGTGCTTTCGGGAAGGTTGTGGAGAGCAGGGAGGGAGCAGGACCCAGCAACATGGGGTACCCAGTTCTCCCTAATGGAATCTCACTTGTAACCACAGGTTGGGAGGCCTGGGGACAGAAGCCATCAACTGAGAAAGCCCTGATTGTTTCTGCCATATGTGAGCCAGGAAAGCTAAGGTGACCCAAGTGCTGTAGATCTGTTAAATTTCCAAACCCTCCCACTCCTCCAGAACCTTTCCTGGCCTCATAGCCTGCTGGGACCAATAATTCATTTGGAAACAAGCTGCTTATCTCTTTGATCTGGATAGCAGCTGGGTGCCCCTGTTTGAGCTGCTCCCATGCTGGGGGCCCTTGCTGGGCTGCATTGACTGTGTACTATCACTATGCCCCGGGATGCAAGAAAAGGGAGGAACTCCATGTCTGTGTTGGCCAGGTTTGAGCCAATTAAAGGAAAAATTAAAACAGTCTAGTTGGCAGCTGGGTAGGCAGCTTCCCACACTTCAGTGTTTTGGGGAAAGTGGTACTGGGCTAAGTGTTGCTGGATGTAAGGTGTGAACTGTTGCTTCTGCAACCACTGGAGCAAGTTGGTTACTTCTGGTTGCATTCTCTTTCGTGCCCCCCCCACTGCCCCTGGACACCTCCCACCGCAGTCTCTTGTGTGGCTTTCCTTAGGCCAAGGGCTGCAGCTTGCTCACGCTGTGCCTGTCTGGCACATTCGGTCAAAACAGTCCTGATTTCTGATTTAACAGGAGTGCTGAGCACAGTTATTCAACAGCCTTGAGTGTAGAAAGTATCATACAAACAACTTTCACATCCTTAAATCTGGGCCAGGGTTGTTTTTCTGGATAGGAATAATTCCTAACCTTTTTTTGCTTTAAAAAGTGCCATTGTACCGAAAGAAAAAGATCTGTAAGAAAATGAAAACTTAAAAAGAAGTCACTCAGAATTGCACTACAGTAATACATGGTTGGTTTTTGCTTTCCAGATTTCTAACGCAGCATATTCACAGCCATAGTTTATATAGTCATAATCTTTGCCAAGGGAGTTTTATTACGTCTGTTTTACTTTCCAATAGGTGCTAATATTTTTCCAAGTTATTACAAAGTCTTTCCCTAATTACCATTTTAGTGAACATACAGTAGTCCATGGAGTAGATGTTCAATTTACCTGCTTCACATGCCCTGGATGAAAGTGGGCCATTCTAGGTGCCCCTCCAGTGCCATATTTTAATGAACCTCACAGGGATGCACCAGGCCTCAGTGAATGACCCCTGCCCCCATCTCAACCTAAAAGCATTCTCTTTCCATATGCCAGATCTTGGAATATATTTTACTTTGTTTTTTTTAAACATCTCTACATCTAGATGCATTGACCCTTTTTCTAGGTACTGATACCCTTGGGAACAAAACTGTTTATAACTCTGAACCACTTGCATTTAGCAGAATACTCGACATTTTATGCTGTTCACTTTTCTAAAAATGGAAAAACTAACAATTATGAGAATGCTGACAATATCATGATAGCCCTTTATTAAAAGTGTTGAAGCTCAGAAAATAAGGTCCCAACCCATGACCCCTTGGTGTGCTGAGTGCTTTGAAGGACAAGAGAACCAGCTCCCTCTGATCACCTCCTACAGCCCCACCCACCCCGTCTCTTGCTCTTCTTTTCCTTTTCCTCCTGTGGCAGGGGAAGGAGCTTTTGCTGACATTTTTCTGCCCACCTGAAGGCCAGGTTCTACAGAAGACTAACTTGCCAGAAGACAAACCCAGAACCCAGGTGAAATTCAAAGACAAGGCTACTGTCTGTTCTTTGAGCTCACTTATCTTTAAAAATAATTTACTCTTCCTTTGTTGTTTTTTACACTTTCTTTAAAATTGCCTACAGCTTTCACTTCCTTCTCTTCCATGAAGAAAGTACTTAAGCTTCAACCATTTGGTCTTTGTTTGAATTTCTTATTTTATGTGACTCTGAAGTCCTTAGATGTTAGTATAGTTGTATACTTTTTTCCTTGTTAATCAGTCTGTTGTCAATATTCATAGAGACACAAGTTATCAAACTTTTGGGAGAAAAGAAAAAGTAGGTTCTTTCTCCCTATACAAGCCATAGAAACAATGCTACTCTGAATAAGTTTAGCAGAAAAAGCACTTAATAAAATCAAACATACACCTAACTTATGTCCTACTGATTCCCCTTTTACTTATGAACCCATGAGAAATAAAAGCATATGTCTACAACAAAACCACTTATACAAGAATGCCCACATCAGTATTATCCCCAAATGGAAAATACACCATATATCTATTAACAAAAGACAGAGAAGTGATTTGCAGTATGTCCATATGATGGAATACTATTCAACAATAAAAAGAAGGAAGCTACCAGTACACAGAACAACTCAGTGTATCTTGAAAAAGATTATGGTGAAGTGAAGAAAACCGTACACAGAAGGAGCTAAGAATGGACAATACTAATCAATGGTGATAGAAATATTGCCAGCAAAAGCTCTGATAAGCAGAAGAAGACCCTAGGCCTTACTCAGCTTGTTTGGTATTATAGCACACAGTGACAACGGGATTATATCTGCTGTTTCTTTGGCCCTCAGGAAATGCCCCAACATATCAAATAGCTCTTAATGACTGCATGGGTACATCCAGTGAGAAGAGCCCCCCGAAAGAATAGCCATGACTCTGGGCATCTCTCCCTAGATCCTAGGTGCTCAGGAGCTTGGAGTAGAGAATGCAAATAACACAAGTTTGACCCTGAGATGTCAACAGCAGCTCATGATGCCCTTGGATCCCTATCACCACCATCGGTTTCAGTCTTTTGTATCTTTTCTTAGATGTGCTAGAGAATGGAGTGCAAACTGAGGGGGATAAGGTATGCATCAGGGGATACCCAGGTTTTGCAAGTGGATGAAGGAGGGGACATGGCTTTCCTCTTGGCTGGTTTAATCCTTACTGGGCTCCTGTCCTTCACCCATTAATGTCTCTGCTGCACATCTTCAGCTGACAGCTGGGAGCAGGTAGACAACAGGTGGGCAACAGGTTTCATCTGGATCAAGGCTCTTCAGGAACTGGAAATTAATGGATCTCATTGCCTAAACTGACATCACCTGAATGAAAAAGAACTGGATTCCAGATTTTGCCTAGGGCTGTACATCAAATTTTTGAGTACCTGGAAGTGGAGACTGAATAATCCTTTTATCTTTGTATTTTATATATGAACCAGTCATTATCTCTAATGGGAAGACTTAACATTTGCCAAGTCCGTGGACTTTAGAGAGACAGAGGGATTATTTAATGAATGACCCACAAAACTCAGGTTTCCTCTCAGTGAATAAACCAAGGTTGGGGTATCCCCCTGGCTCCATGGAGAGAATTTGCACGTGATCGCTGCATGTCTCAAAGTGTACAGGTGCTAACTAGCTGGCATTTCTTAGCACCGCCCTAAATAGTTGGCCCAGCTAAGGCTACACTTGGTTTCCTAGTTCACAAAGTTTATTTTTTGCCTGCAAAATTGTTCGCATATATGCTCTATAAAATGATGGATTAAAAGAAAGGTAAGGTCTCTTCTCTGTTACACACTCCTATGGTGCATCCAGCAGGCCTTGTACAGGTCTCAGTGCTGTTCTGAAAATTGATGAAAGAGTGGGTAACCTGTGACGTGAATGACCCTTTTGAAACTCAGCACATTAAAAGTGATGTTTGCTGGAGCTGACCTAAAGCCATGGCAAATATTTCTGTCATCAGGACCTCAATGTGGGAGATCTTTCAAACACAGAAAGAAATGCAGAAGGTGGGCAGCCAAAGTAAATGACAATATTCATTGTTTCTAATAATTAGAGGGATTTGGGTGAGAGTTCTTATTGCTTTGTCCCTTGTACACGTTCTTTAATTCAGAATACCACTTCATGTTTGAAAAAGGATTTAGAGTCATAAAAAACCCAAATTCCAAGTTTGTTATCCACTAGTCAAACAATCATAATAAATCATTTAATCTCTATACATCTCAGTTTACTTATAAATCTTAGATAATGTCAGTTTCAACCTGGCATAATGTAGCCTAAGTAAAATCACCTAAATGCAGCAATTAGCATGAAGAGTAGCAGATAGTAAGTTCTCAATAAATTTAAGAGTAGCAAGTATTAATAGCAATGTTAACATGAAAAGGGTAGTAATAAAAATAATGGATGTACAATTCTGGCTCCTGAAAAACAACCTCAAATCTGTCTGATTTTTTCAATTAGCTATGATTGCTAGAATGGTCATAGTGACACAGAAATGTGATCAACAAATTTATACTGCCCAGGAGAACTTGGCTTTCCTACCAGTGGTATCAAATAGGAATATAAATTATTTTTTTTTAAAAAGGATGGAAAGACAAAACTCTCTTTATAAAATAACTTGATTTTGGACTGAAAAGCACATCCTCACTATGAGAGAAAATGTAATATTAAAGATTCAAAACAAGACATTTGTTACTGCTTAAATTTTAATCTCAATTTAGATAAATTCTCCATTAACTTCAGGGTTTCCCCACATCCATCCTCACTTTCTAGACGTGAGAGTGATTGAGTTCATGATACGAGCTGGAGGTTGGGGCTGGTAACTGTCTGGTGTGAGCTGAGGCCCACTGCCTGAGATGTAATCCTGGACATCTTCCCTAATCCTCTATGACCTACTGCTATTGCCACCAAGTTACCATAGCTCCACCCGAAGGCTCCCGTCAGCGGCAAGTCTCTCTGCAGCTTGGATGATTAGAAACTTCTGCCTTCTCTCTTCAAACTCAGCCATTTTCAAGCTCTTTGTGGCATGATTTAGCTCTTCTACAAATTCCTCTATGTCATATATTACTTATGAATAAAATTTTCCCTCTTTCTTCAATATTTACTACTCAATCTTCTAACTAAGCTTTCTAGAATTAAAAATATTTATTTTTTTTCTTTTCAAGTGTTCAGTTCTTGGCATAAAGATCTATGCTATTCAAGATTATGATAGCTGCTATAGATTCATCAAAAAAAGCCATGATTAATTAAAAGCTTAAAAGTTCTACATTTGACTCTTTTATTCACCTTCTACCATCTGTATTCTATGAAAAATGCATACAAAAAGCTTTTCTTCAATGAGCAAAGGAAAGATAGAAGGAAAAGGAAATAAAACTAAATGGCAGCATTAACATCAATATATTGCTCACTGGGAATACAATTACTTCCGCACACATATTCTGCCTGTAATCCAGAGGCAGTGATTCAGGGCATGTTCCAGAAAAAATTCCCCATCCCTTCATATTTTGTGGTGCTCCACCTCAACAAACCCCGGACCTAATGATAGTCACAGAGTTCCTTATGTGGAATCTGGAATGTATGCAAGTGGAGACATAGGGAGAGCTGTCTGGCAGCTTTGTTTCTGTGCTAGGAGAGTGGTCTGGGAATACGGATAGGAACACAAAAACCATCATTGCCTAGGTACGGCACGAGGTATAGAAAAATCAGAAAATCTCCTAAGATTTAGAAGGCCTCCTGCTGTGCCTGGCTAATAGTAGACCCACTCTTTCAGGTCTCTGGAAAGGGTTTAAAGATAGGTTCTGCCAATTACAAAACAAGTTTTCAAGTAAGGATTCCCTTAGACTCTGGCTGTGTTCTTTCCTGTACTTCTTTATTCAGCTTTCCTTAAGTAAGGGAAAAAGCCTTTCATGTTTTGAACCCCATCAACTTGCACATCATTCTCTCTTCCTTGTTTCAAAATCTCTTCATCAGAAAAATGAAAAAGTCCTGTTGTGTGTGTGTGTGTGTGTGTGTGTGTGTGTGTGTGTTTGTAATTTAAAATCTTTAAAGCTCTTTCTGACAAATGTTGGAACAGGCTGACAGATGCAGTATCTGCCAGTTGCAGCAAATAGCACATCACTTGAGCTGGAGAAATTAGCTGAGTTATCACTATGAAATGTGTCACCCAGAGCCATAGAATATTCAAAGGGCAATACCTGTCCCTTACAGATGGAGAGACCAGGAGCCAGAGAAGGCATATAGTGGTCAAGTTCCAGAGCCAAGGCTTTATTCTGTCTTCAGTCTTCCTGTGCTGTTCTCTTTGATGATTTCATGTTGACATCTGATACCTGAGGAACATTTTTTCTTAGAAATTTTGCAATTTGAGGAAAAGAGCAAGTATTAATTGGGAGAAACAGGACCTGAAGCTTGAAATTTTGATTTCAGAATCTAATAACTTTTCCTATTACAATAAGGAAAGGAGAGAGATTAGGAGGAAAGTAGGAATAAAGAAGAACCAATGTTCTTGGAGAAATGGGACATATCTCTCCTCTTTACTCTTTATCCCTTACAGCTCTATATTTGATGCTATTAGATGCTCAATGAATAGAAGAAGAAGAAGAAGAAGAAGAAGAAGAAGAAGAAGAAGAAGAAGAAGAAGAAGAAGAAGAAGAAGAAGAAGAAGGAGAAGAAGGAG
>NW_004955467.1:6054308-6063044 GCF_000276665.1 Chinchilla lanigera | reverse complement strand
AGAAGAAGAAGAAGAAGAAGAAGAAGAAGAAGAAGAAGAAGAAGAAGAAGAAGAAGAAGAAGAAGAAGAAGAAGAAGAAGAAGAAGAAGAAGAAGAAAGAAGAGGAGGAGGAGGAGAGGGAGAAGGAGGAGGAGAGGAGGAGAGGGAGGGGGAGAAGGAGAAGGAGGAGAAGAAGAAAAAAGAAGAAGAAGGAGGAGGAGGAAGAGGAGGAGGGGGAGGAGGAGGAGGAGAGAAAGGGAAAGAGTAGAAGTAAAGAAGGAATAAAGGAAGGGGAAAAGAAAGGAAGGAGGGAACAAAAGAAAGGAAAGAAGGAAGGAAGAGAGGAAGGTAGGAAGCAATAAAGGTAGGCAGGCAGTGGCAGGCAGGAAGGAATTAATAAACTATGACTATGTTCTGAATTCTATAGGTTTTATAATCACTGCGTTATGCCAAAGCTGCTTTCCTTTAACTTGTGTGTTTTTGAGTTTTTCTTGCTTGATTTGGAGGTTTTTAAAATTTTCTGTCTTTTTTTGCCCAAGTAAAAGATACTGAGGTTGCTAAAGTTCAAACATCTAGATCAGTGGAATGCTGTGATTTTTAAGGGGGTAATTTTTGCTGAGTGACTTTCTTCAGTTCATATTATAATAGTTAGAATTAGAATGAGAAAAAGAAATGTGGCATCTACTAAAGAACACAGAATTCCACTCAGTTATAATCCCTTTCATGTCCTTTTGTTTTTCCTGGGATTTTCAGCATTTTTCTTGCTTCAAGTGAAATCTATTGGGGTTCTACCTTACTCCCATTGGGTCCAGATTTTCATCAGCAAATCTGACTATAAAGTTCAAGCTAATATTATGCATTTAATCATCAGTCTATCATTTAAAGAATATGTATCGTATTCTTGTGCCATACATTTTGCTAGATGGCTCTATAATGAACAGGGCTTAATCCCTAACTTCTACTTACAATGAATAAAGAAGACAAACAAGTACATAAGTAATGTATCATTGCAGCTCCATGGAAGCAGAAACCAAATTTGCTGGTGAGTTTAAAAATAAAATCTTCATAGAGAAAGTGATATTAAAATTGTGTCTTAGTCAGATTTTTGCTGCTGTGAAAAAATACCTAATATATACAATTTAAAGAGAAAAGGTTTACTTTGGCTCATGATTTAAAGGATTTCAGTCCATGGTCTGCTGGCTCCAAGGAAGAAACATGACGGAAGAGAATGGCCAAGGAAAGCTACTCATCTCAGGGTGCCTGGGAAGAAAGAGCAATGGAAAAGTCAGAGAGAAGAAAACGCCAGGGTCAAAAATAAGCCCTTTCGATTTAGCTCAGCGACAAAAGTGCCTGCCTGGCAAGCGCAAGGTCGTGAGTTCGATTCCTGGTACCAGAGAAAAACCAAAAAAAAAATAATAATAATAATAAGCCCTTTCAGTCTATGGCCCCAGTAGCCTACTTCCTCCAGTCAGGCCCTACCTGCTATCAGCACATTCAGCTATGAACTCATTATGGATTGATCCATTGATGAGGTTAGCATCCCCACAATCTAACTGCCACCCCCAAACCCCTCTATTGATACATATGGAAGATTTTTTTTTATCTAAACGATGAACTATATTTGAATGATGAGTAGGATTTCAGCAAATGGAAAGTGAAAGAAAAGAAGAAGAGAAACCACCCCATGCAGAATTAAAGCCGTATCAATTAGAGTGAAATCCAGAGTCTCTCAGCATGGCCTCTATGACCACCATGGCCTGTCACGTGCCTAGTCACTTGGTCCATCCCTTGTCACTTGGTACATGCAGACACTACTTTTGGTACCTAGAGTCTTTCTAGCTTTTTTCATCACAGCGTATTTGCACTGGCTGTTGCTTATGACTAAAATGATCTACTTCAGGTTATTCACATGATTCTCATAATATCAGAATTTAAGTCTTACATTAAATGTATCCTAAAAAAAGGTACTATTATAACCCTCATTTCACAAACCAGAAGCCATTCTGTAATGATTCAATAACTCATCCAATGCCACACAAACCAGAAGGGAAGTTTCCAAGAATTGAACTAGGAAAGTTTGGCTTAGCTTGTATCTCTTGTCCCACACCAGAAATCTCACAATCAGGACTAATCTCTTTGACAGAGTTATATATTTCAGACTCTGCATCTGAATATACTCTCCATGAGGGCAGGGGCTTTGTTTGTCTTGTTCACAACTATGTCCTCAGCATGTAGCAAAAAGTGTAGAAAACATTTTTGCATGCGTAAATAGGCAAAACTTTGGGAGGGAAAAATGTGCTTGAAGAAAGTTGAGAGGTAATATGACCCTAGATACGGAAATGGTACGGAAGCTTACTCAGGGGTGACCTCTAGGCATAATGCCTCTATTTTCATCCTTTCTCCCAAAGTAGTGACAAAACCTTGGCACATCCTGGATAGATAAGAGCAGGTACAGTAGATGGTGGTAAGTTGTGGGCTTTGAGAGTGGGGAAGCCTTGTGATGTGTCCCCAGATTACGATACATAACTTATGATACTCCTAATCAAGGTAGATAATAAGCATCACTTCATGGAGATCCTTTCTGCAGATAGTAATGGTAGAACAGCAGAAAAATAAGTTCCTAAAAGGTCCCTACGGTGTCCATAACCTAGGAGTCCTCTCCAGCTGACCAAGCCTACATAGATGCAGCAGATGGTGTTAATGAGCCTGAAATGACTCAGTCTATTTCTGCATTCTGCTGCCTGCCAGAAGCTCCCTCTTGGCCACAGGTCACTGATCTTTTCCCGGTCAAGTGCCAGAGTGCTTGGTGGACTATGCTGCCTCATCCGGTAGATTTTCCAAGATGGTGGGGGTCCCAGGGCAACGATGACTGCTTCTGGCCACAGCCTATCTGCCATGACCCAGACCTGCAGTACTCCTCAAGGAAGGAACCTGGATTTGTATGCTGAAATTCTGATTCATAAGGCAGTCTTCAAACATCTCACTGCTCCCTCTTTTCTAAAAGTCTGTAAAAGGAACCCACATGATCTGATGGTTGAACATTCTGGCTTTCTAGCAAATAAACCCATTCAACTTCAATGAAATCAGTGATGATGGTTTGGGCAGGAAGTTAATATGTGCTGTGATTCTTCAAAATAATTACTAACATACTTATTACCTCTTCTGTGCCAGAGATTTTTCTAAGCTCTTTATAGACATCATCTCTGTGAATTTCAGAAAAACTCTGAGTTATGGAAACTTTGTTTTCCTATTGTGAAATGAAGAATTGAAGGACAGGAAAGTTAACAACTTACTCAGGGTCTTTCAAACAGCCACTGGCATAGCCTGTATTTGTCAAATTTCAAGAATAGAGTTCTTAATAACAATTATAAGGTTCTCTTAACATATCTTTGCTTTTCAACCTCTCCATATGTACTATAATCTGGAAGTTGAAAGTATATATCACAAACTATCAACATACTTGCTGTGTTTATAGAGGATTCCTAAATTTTGATTTCTTCTTTTAAAAAGTTAATTGTTCTATAAGATAGAAATCTCAGTGTCTCAAGCTAAAACTACAGAAAAATCTGTTGCTTCAACCTCAGACTGAGTTGACTTAGGACCTCAGTGTCAGAATCTTCATAGATATTGAGTACAGTCCATTGACCAGAATAGCAAGCATTATTGAATTTCAACTATACTCTATTTAATTCAGCTGCATCTCAGCTATAAGATACGGTTTTTATTCTAAACCTCCACTGTCCCTTCATTTGTCTAAACCATCGTCTCTATCCATCTCAAAAAGCTTCCTGGGTCATTTTAAGAGGATTGTCCTTGTGGCAAAATGGAGGATGATGAGGCAATATTCCAGTAATTATCTGTGAGAGTTTCTCACTGGATGAAAATGAAATGGAAATCTTTCACTTGAATGGGCTGTGGAGACCTTCAGGTCATGCAACTTCCATGAGCTCCTCTGGTACAGGAGACATAAAAGGTTTATTTGGGCATGGAGTGCTCTGTTAGGGTCCCAACTCTCTCTCTCTGTCTGGTTCCTCCTCCTGTCCATGGTATCTTTATTTAGTCTAGGGGTGGACAAAACTGTTTTACATATTCTTCCAAATCTATTGGTTTTAAATCCAGGCTTTAGAACTCTGTAAGTGAAAATATGGCTCAGGTTTTCAATTTTTGCCTTGACCATCTTTTCTTAAAACATAGTGTACCCCAGGACAGTTGCCTGGACTGTGCGCCTGCAATGATCTCCCTAATATTTCATCTCTTAATTAGATCCAAGTACCCCAGTCATAGCCATTCTTGTTAACCACAGGCACCCTCCATGGAGACTGTCTCATAGGGTTAAGGAATGGAGAAGCATAAAAGGTCTGTTTCTAGTAGGTAGGTTGGCTTCCAATGCAGAAGCAAGAAGGAGCTGAGCTAAACATTCTCCTTTTGTTCTTCTAAACATATCACTCAGATAATAGTTCCTCCTCCTTTTCTTTCCCCTCCTCCTCCTCCTTCTCTTCCTCCAATGGTGAGGATTCAGAGGGTGGAAAAGAACTGTAAATGTTCCTCCTATACTTTCCACTCAATCTGAGACAGTGAGAATTCCTTCCCTTATGGAAGCACAAACAGTGGACACTGAGTGCCACGCTTCTGCATGCTCAGCAATAGAATGACCATGGTGGTGCAATGGGAGCTATGACTCCATACAGTAGTATGATTAATTTCAATGTAAAATCCAAAGAAAGCAGAATGGAAGGACCATCCCAAAGTGGACCACTTCTCTCATTTTTCAAAATTTCCATGTCCTAAGTAAAATTTTTAAAAATCACAAAATAAGAGTTTAATTACATGGAGTAGCATGGTATGTGTCTTTTCTCACAATATTAATCAAAGAAGTCTCTGGAATAGACTAATTAACAGATGAAAATATGAACCACAACTCCACTTGAGGTTTCCTAAACAATTAATCAATTTATCAAATACATAATCAGAACTCACCTACTATCTGTCCAATAACAGTGTACTTCAAGATCAATGGTATTATGCTTAGTTCATTTTGGCTGTGCTAGAACCCAGAGATAAAACTTCAAAAACAAAAATTAACATTTGAAAAATAGGAAACAATAGGCAGAAAAGATGATCACATATATGACATGGTATAATAATACATTGGCTGTATTTTCTTAATACTTACTGTGCATCAAGTGTTAAATTATATTCTTCACATGCATTATCTAGTTTAATCAGAGAAGAGGAATTAGTCTCAGGTAGTAAATAACAAAGTGGAAGTTGAAATGGTTAATAATTTCTTCAAGTTTAAATTGCACATAAGTAGAAAAAAATACTCAAAAACAAGTTTATTTAATTTTTAAACTCAAGCCTTTGTTTCTCTGAAGAGAGAACATTCCTGCAGGGAAAGAAGTTCTCTACTGGTACACAGAGGCAGATGCATCATCACTAAAGACATAAGTCTAGTAAAAACAATTGTCTTTCACATGATCATAATTTTTTGACTGTACCATAACATGTTCTATAGTTTTATTTTAATTAACTTATAATTTTGGTTTAAATAAAAGAATGAAGCTTTTATCATCTTAAATGAAAACTCATATATAATACATATATATTAGATATTACACAAGACAATGTAGTTAGACATTGTTGTGGTTTGAAATATGTTTTGTCCCCTTGCACATTTGTTGAAATGTGATTGTCTTTGTATCAGTGTTGCGAGATAGAGCCTTAAAGGGGTGATTAGGTCATGAAGAGGTATTAGTTCCTGTCTTGAGGGACTGCGTTAATTCTCTCAGGACTGGCTTAATTACCCCAAAAGCGGGTTGTTTAAAAGAGAAAGCAGGTAAAAGCCTTGAAGACATAGGGGTAGGCAGAGAGTTCATGAACAAAAACCAAACTGCACGTGAAACATTTCAAAGAATCAACAACTGGGATCTCATCCTACTGAAAAGTTTCTGCACATCTAAAGAAATCACCAGTAGAGTAAAAAGAAAACCCACAAACTTGGAAAAAAATTTTAGCTGACTGTCCCTCAGACAAAGGGCTTCTATCTAGAACATGTAAAGAATTTAAAAATATCAGCCTCCCCAAATTCAAAGACCCAATCCAAAAATGGGCAGCGGAGATGAATACACACTTCTCAGATAAGAAAACACAAATGGCAAATAAATACATGAGAAAATGTTCAACATCATTAGTCATTCAACAAAGGCACATTCAAACATTGAGATTCCACCTTACCCCAGTAAGAATGGCTAGCTTTAAGAAATCAACCAATAACAAATGCTGGCCACGCTGTGGAGAAATAGGAACCCTTCTCCACTGCTGGTGGGAATGCAGACTGGTGAAACCACTGTGGAAATCACTTTGGAGATTCCTCAGAAAACTAGGTCTAGAGGTCCCATTCAACCTAGCTATTCCTTTTCTAGGTATTTTCCCAGAAGATCTAAGAACATCATATCACAGCGATATATGTGCACCTATGTTCATAGCAGCACAATTTGTAATTGTTAAATTGTGGAAGCAACCCAAATGTCCATCCACTGAGGATTGGATAAGAAAGTTGTGGTACTTTTATAGAATGGAATATTACTCAGCTATAAAGAAAGATAAACTCAAGGCCTTTATAGGCAAATGGTCACAACCAGAGACCATACTCATAAGTGAAATAAATCAGACCTGCATGTGCAAGCACCACATTGTTTCACTAGTGTAAAACCTGAAAGAATTAACTTAAACTAGGAGGTATGATAGACATTGTGAAATGATAGGAAAACACTCAAGGGTAAAGGGCAGCTGGGATGTGGGAAAAGAGAAGGGAAAGAAGGAGATATTTTTTATGTATGTATATACAGAATAGTTAACATAGTTGTTCTACTGTCTTCTATTTCTTTGCTGAAAGAAACTGTCAATGAGTCCTTGATTGATCAATATTGCATGTCTCTATCTGTTTTCCTGAGAAACCACTTTGAAGATATCAATATGTAATGCAACAAGAATTATTAATATCTTACCACTTTGTTTGTAACTGTATTGTCTATACTGTTCTTTTGCTATTTTGTAAAATGTTGTCTGTCTGTTAATGTTTTCCTCCTTTTATTTTTAAAATAAATAGTCAATAAATAAATAAATAAAACAAGGCTGCCCTTCATGTTTTGCCTCTTCTTTCCATGCCTTCTTGCCTCTCTTATTTCCATAATACTTTGAAGCAGCCTATCTTATTTACTTTTCTGACAAACAAAATATCTGACACTCAAAGTTAAAGGAGGAAAGGTTTACTTAGTTCATAGTTTGTAGGGGTTTTAGTCCATAATCGCCTGGCTCCAAGGCAGAAGGACAACAGTTCATGGCAGTGGAAGATAGTGAAAGCAACAAGCAGAGGAGTGAGATGCAAGCCTATTTCTGTCCCTTATATTGTATCCAGTCTGGGATCAGGGCAATTCTAAACCAATCAGTGGACTGATCCAGTAATCACCTACCCTTAATCTCAGCACCCTTAATCCCAGCATTGCAATCGATCACACTCTAGATTCAGCCACCTTTGAAAAAGCCCTATGACTGCATGAAGCATTGGGGGGACATCTAGACACAAACCATAACACAGCCAAGACCCTCACCTGCACCATGCTCTTGGGTGTCCCAGTCTCCAGAACCATGAGCTAAAATAAACTTCTATTTTTTATAAATTTCCTGGTTTGTGATAGTTTGTTATAGCAACAGCCACTGGACTACAAAACAGATCATTCAGATATTTTCTGGCACAGGCTCTGAAGCTGCCCTTGCTGTCTCTTTGTTTAAAAATGTGTCATTAGCAACCATTAGAAATACATTAAAACAGGCTAATACTACACTGAAGTGTCCTCTTTGGAGTCTTCAGGTTTGAAATGAAAATAGAAGTATTATAATTTTTTTTACAAGATGATTGAATGTTGCAATGTCTTATTTATTTGCCACTTTAAGTCATCTCCATTAGACTAATGATGATACTAGTTTTGGAAATGTTGAGGCAGTGTTACATCTCTGATAATGTCTTTGGGGTGTTTGTTTTGTTTTGTTTTGTTTTGTTTTGTTTTGTTTTGTTTTATCTATTTGTTTTTTGAGACAGGGTCTCACTCTGTAGCCCAGGCTGTCCTCAAATTCATAGCTATCCTCCACCTCAGCTTTTAAAGTGTTGAGATTACAGGCATGAGTCACCAATCCCGGCAGTGTTCTGTTTCTCAATTTTAATTTTTATTAGTGTATGTTTGCAGTATATGATGATTATTGACAATGTCTTAATACGTTCCTGTCCCTTTGTTAAATAGTGTATGATGGGCAAAACTAAAAGTTGACCTGCAAAGAAAAGGTCTACAGAAGATGAAAAAGAATAGAAAGATGATGATAAGGAAATAGAAAAAATGTTAATGCGTTATCCTGATACTGTGGAAGTTTTGTCTGAGAAGCATGTGATCACTTTGAGGGCAGAGCCCAGAGTATAAGAAAATATTTCTAGTTAAAAATCTATTGATGTGAGCAATATGGAAGGCTCACCATATGTTAGACACTCTTTGAGCACTTAATGTATTAATATATTGAATAATTGTGGTGACTTCATGAGTTAAGAACCTGAATTATCCCATTTTACAAAGAAAAAGGAAAGGGAAAGCAAGCACCAGAGATGGAGACAGAAGAAGAAGAAGAAGAAGAAGAAGAAGAAGAAGAAGAAGAAGAAGAAGAAGAAGAAGAAGAAGAAGAAGAAGAAGAAGAAGAAGAAGGAGAAGAAGA
>NW_004955467.1:5999825-6053533 GCF_000276665.1 Chinchilla lanigera | reverse complement strand
TTTTTTTGGTTTTTCTCCAGTACCGGGAACCGAACTCACGACCTTGCGCTTGCCAGGCAGGCGCTTTTGCCACTGAGCTAAATCCCCAGCCCCTGCCTTGATTGTTAAGAGGTTGGTTCAGGGAACAAATGCAAATTGTAAAGGGCAAGTTAATATGTAGAAAACCTTCTGCTTAATAATACAAATTTCGGTCAAGATATTTGAACCAATGGTTTATAAGGATGATCTCTACTGGCAAAATAATCGAGTTTCTCCATTTCATTAATTATGAGGGAAATGGAAATTGAAGCCACATGGAGACACTCCTACATACCTGCCATAATTCTTAGCAATAAAAGACTAAAATATTAAAGGATATGGAGCAACTGGAATGCTCATACACTGCTAGTGAGGCAGGGGATAAGGGCATGACAAAGTGGCTGGATAATCAGGTGTGACCTATCAATCACAGAGATTCAGGACTTGGGCAATATAGCTTCCAACCCCTGCACCTAACACCAACCAGAGAATGTCATCTTTAATTCTTCTAGTACAAGATCAAGTAGGTTTTTGATAGGACAGCCTAGACCTGACATCAGAACAGTAGTATGAAAGAAAATGGCCATTAATCTCCTAGCCATTTGTGAACATTTTTACCAGCCCACTCTGCACACAGCAGAGTGAAATTCTTTTCTATTTCTTTCCTTACTTTACTTGGCCCAACTCCATTGCAGAGCATACTTCTTTTTCCTGTTTTAAAATTACCTTTGATACCTTTCATTAATATAAAACCTCTAAGTTTTTCACGCATCTTGTCCAATTCTTTGAACATGACAACAAGAGCTTGGATGGGTCCCTGGAAAGGCTCACAGCACCCTAGAACCCCAGTAACCCTAGTGGGAAGGTAAAATAGTACAGCTACTTTGAATTTTTTTTCTCCCACCAGTGAATGTGCATATCCTATAACATAGTAATTCCACACCAAGATACCTAACTATGCTCGTCAAAAGACATGTAGTAGAATATTCATAGTAGCGCTATTCATAATAGTCATAAATAGAAACTATCCAACTTACTCACAAATGGAGAATGGATAAACCAGTTGTTGCATATTCACACAATGGAATACCATACTGTAGTGAGAACAAACAAATTACAACTACATGGGAAACCAAAGGTGAATCTCTCCAGCTTAATGTCGAGCGAAAGAACTTAGACCACAAAAAGCAATATATAATACAATTTTAGTTATATAAAGATCAAAATCAGGCAAAATTAATCTATGGTGTTGGAAGTCAGGAATATGGGGTACAAGATAGATTTTGGGGGTGTAAGCAATGTTTTATTTCTTGAACAGAGGGCTGGTTAAATGTAGCTCATGAAAATGAATTTATCTGTATATATGTGCACTTTCTTGAATGTGTTTTAGACTGTACTTAGAAGTCTAGGCATGTTTACATATGCATGCGCGTGTGTGCATACACACACACATGCATAAGTTTTACTGTCTCTTGTACTCAAAGATTTTAATAGGCTCTGTATAGCAACCTTTGAAAAATCTAACTTCCTTGCTGGAGTGCCTGTTGAGGTAGGAAAAAAAAAAAGATGAAAACTTGCAGCACTTTAAGTTTGACAGCACTCAAAAAAATTTTCTTTGGGCTTCAAAGCTATTGATGTAGGACTGAAACACTCTTGACAGACCACCTATATGTATCACAGGTGAACTTGCCCATTTTAACATAGAAAAACATTCCTTCTTTTTCTAGTATATATATTTTTCTTTTTTGTGAAGCTTGGGATCAAATGCAAAGCTTAACATGTGCTAAGCACATGCTGTACCAGTGAATTACATACTCACCCTCTTTCCCCAATATCTTGAAACTTGAAATTCAAATTCTGCCCCAAACTCAAAGAACTCATATCATTGTTTCAATACAGGGGCAGGAAGTGAAGGGGATCCTTCTGTTCCTTCCATCCCTAATCTTGTTACAGCATAAAAGGCCTCTGGAAGTATCTTCTTACCGAGTGTGGTCCCTTAGTTAGGGCTTTACTTCTTTATCTATGTTCAGGTGACTGTGTAGCCATGGGGGAACTTTTATTCTGCAGAGCTTTCTTTAGAAAGTATGTTCATTCTTGGAAATATATTTTTCCAGGAAGTGTGTTTTCTGATGCCATATTGCCCACCTCACGATTCTTGTCAAGTTTGTTGATCATTTAAAATGATATCTGGTATTGTTTTTGTATGCCATTTGTTAACAACGGTTAAATTATTTACACATTTGGCACATCACACCAGGAGAACTACTAAATCAAAATGTCTATTTTTTACTACAAAAAGACACTCCCTAAAGCAATATGCTAGGGTGCTCACTGTCAGGGAAATTGAATAGAAATTTTCTATTTATTTAAAATTTATATTACAGTTGCTATTTATAATGTGTGAGGTGACATCGTCATGATACAGACCAGCACAGGGACAAAGGTCAAACTCTTGTAATCTCTATCTGATTTTCATTAAAAGCACAGTTTGTGTTTTTCTAGGAGACAATCAGGGACTCAAAAGGAATTTTTCCTAATATTCTTAACTTTTCACTCAGGCCTAAAAATGCCCCATAGGTAATTTAAAAGTAGAACAGAGCTTGACCTTCATTTAGTAAAAAACTCCAGGTGAAATTATTCCCAGCGCTGCCTATAAGTGTGTCAGTCACTTAGTGAGTGTTCGTCTAAAAGTTGGCATGGCAAAGTTGATACAGCCCTAAGTTTACCTAGTCTATCTCATGCCCCATCAAAATTCATTCCAGTAAGGGAAGAGTAACTTAAGAAATTTTCAGGATTCCAAAGAACATCCATTTACCAGCCTTTAAAGTGTCCAGGACCTGACTCCCCACTCTGAAGCAAAGAGTGGAAGTCTCCAACCGTTGTCCTGAGCTAGTAGGGTCCCGGGAAAAACAGAACCTCGCTGGACTGAAACCTCTGTAACAACAGCAATCATTTCATGGGATTGGAACTGCCTCACAAGCCACAGGATTCCTCCAGAGCTGTGACATCAGGACTGAGATACCAATCAACCAAACTCCAGCCCACTAGGTAATTGTAGAGCAAATCCCCTCTCCTTCCTCATGGGCTGATCTAATCCTCATTCCCAGAGTGTGTCCCCTCCTGCTTCTCAAACTGGAGCCCTTTCCTTATCTTTCTCCTACTTTCAAATTAAAGCTTTTACCTATAAATTCAAGCTGTTGCTTTAGTTTTAGTTTTCAACCCTACAAAAGCAAGAATACAAACAGTAACAACAAACAAATAACAAATGTTCCCTCAAAATGGAAACAGGATATCAACAACATTTTATAAAGTATGTGAAATTGCAGTAAATGTAAGAAAAGATGTATAGTTTTCATGTTTATGACATAAGCACAAATTAGAACAATAATAGGATTCCTCAGTTGTTAGATTTTTGACCAAAAAATTCACTTCTGGGTTTTTATTCAGAAGAACAGAAGTTACCTGCACTCTCAGGTTGATAGCAGCACTATTTACTGTAGTCAGGATGTGGAAACAACCAGAGACCCTATCAACAGATGAATGGATAAAGAATATGTGTATATGCAAACAATGTTTATATGCAAACTATTTTACTTAGTCTTAAAAATAGAGAAGCAAATCATGTCATTTGTGACAGCACAGATAAATCTGGAAGAAATTAAGCCAAGTGAAATACTTCAATCACACAGGGAAAAATCAATCCTCTACTACGAGATACCTAAAGCAATCAAACTTACAGAAGCAACAACTAAAGCAGCTGCCAGAATCACTGAACTTCAAGGTTCATAACTGCTCACCACTCAACCTAAAGATTCAGGAGACAGAAATTAGTGGAAGGAGAAAAAAGGTTTATGCAAAGCCAGCACTGAAGACAGAGCAGATTGTGTTGTCTCAAGTCACCCTCTTCCTGCACTCAGGGTTGCAAAGGTTTGCTATGGGAAAAGCCCTGCTCTGAGTGAGGGTCTACTGCACTGCGCTGTTTCCTTCTAGTGGGTCACTTTTGGCTCCTTCACTCCCTCTTCAAAATAAAACTGTATTTTGACCTCCTGAGTCAGGCATCTGGCTGTTCTTTTTAGGCAGACAATTCACAAGTCAATTCATGATATGAGCAGACCAGGGAGTGTTTACAGAAGCTACTCTTTGGAAATTAGATACCAAAAGGAGTGGGCTGAAGGACTAGAAAGAGAAGAAAAGTGAAGGGTGAGAGTTCCACTCTAAAAAACTTTTCTCTGAAAGCAGATCAGACACACCAGGGGATGTGGGGAAGTAAAAATGGGGAGTTGGAGTTGGAGTTCAAAAAGGTACAGAGATAAAAAAGGTATATAAGGTAAATTAGTTCTAGGAATCTAGTGTACAGATAGTGCTCATATTAACAATGTGGTATTAGGAACTTAAAATCGTGTTGAGAAGTTGTATTTTATGTTAGGTCTTCTTATCATCAGAAAATACCAAATAAGCCAGGTGCGGTAGTGCACAGCTGGAATCCCAGTGTTTTGAGGCTGAGGCAACAAGAGGATCACACATTTCAGCCCTGCCTGGGCAACTTAGTTATTTAGAAAGACCCTGTCTCAAAATATTTTTTTTTTTAAAAAAAAAAAGGGATGGGGAATACGACTCAATGTAAAGGCCCTGGGTTCAACCTTCAGTACCACTATATGCAAATAAATAAATGATTTAAAAAATTTAAAAAATTAAAGGGGCACAAAGAAACTTTTGGAGGTGATAAATGTTCACTGCCTTGATTACACAGTTGGTACCATGGTTGTATGCATAAGCCCAAACTCATCAAATTTCATACCTTAAATATATCCAGTTATTTGCATATCAATTATTATACCTCAATAAGGCTGCAGGAAAGGAAAAACCACTCAGAAATGATCAAAGATGGAAGAAAAAATAGGATAAAATGGTATCACAAATCCAAGATAAAAGGTTTCACAACTAACAGAATAATCAATAGTTGTGAATGTTGGAGTCAGTTGCAATAAGAATTTTTATACCTCAAAAATATTGAAAATATTAACTACTGATCAAACAAGCAATTTCATGTATTGTGGGTGAGATCGGAACAGAAACATCTCCTTTATGAGACAGTATTATTAACATGTAAGTAGCACATTTTGTCAACATTTTAAAATTGTAAGCTTTGATCCAGTGGTTCCTACACATATACTAATGCAATTGTGAAAAGACACAAGTAAAGGATATCCCTTGCAGGTTTATTTGCAATAGAAAAGTGAGAAGAAAGCTAGAAGAGTGGATTGAAAAACTTTAACATAAATCACTGTACTTCAATATCAACTTGTCAAATAGAAGATCAGCAAAAAAAAAAAAAATAACATAATCCAATTTTGTAAAAGGAAAAGAAAGCAAACAAATTATATACACAGTTGTCTATACTTTAGACAATATACAGAATGAATATACAGGAGACCAATATAGTGGGATGTCACATTTACCTTTGCACATTTTTATATTGTTTAATTGTTTACAATAAGTTCCTAAAACCACTGTAGTCAGGAAAGACAATGAAGAGTTTTAATAATTTAGAATACATTTCAAATGCTACTAATAATATGTTCAACTGTGGGGAATTTGAATGGTTTTAAATTTTTCTGCTTTTTGCACTTTCCAAAATTATCTCCCATGAGTATCTTCTCCTTTTTTAAATCAGAAAAATAGGTGCAATTTTAAATAATTATATGCAGTTTAAATTACAGCATATGGTCAAAGTCAGGTATAAAATATGCACAGCATACAGCCTCAGAAGGCATACACCTAAAAGTTCATGGTAATTAAATGGGTGGTAGGTTTATAGATTTTTCCTTCCTTCTGCTCATTTCCAATTAACAGCTGAGTGATGTGAAGATCAATGGTTGGAGTGACAGCCGTTTTATCATTATTATAATTGATGTGCTCATTAGTACCTAAGTTCTCCCTCCTCTGGCTTCTTACATGCTTGTTATTCCATGCAGAAATGTTAATTATTGTGAAAAAGCACTGAAATGGATGGCTAAAAGTAGGTCCAATGGTACCAGGGAGATGTAGGTTAACAGAAAAGCAACTTGACTTCATTCTGCCCTGTCTCCTACTTTAAGATGATATGTCTGAATGATTACACACATAGGGTTATCAGTGTCTTTCTTGAAAATAACCAACAAAATTCACCATCTGAATGCTGATTTCCAACAGTTACATATAATTAATTCAATTCCACAACTGGTCAAGAAAACAACTACCTTCCTGGTGTTGTTTTTTAATTTTTTTTTTTAAAAAAACTGATGAATGGTTGTGCGTCAGTATTTTCTAAAACCAAAACCTAAACATCAGACTTGATCTTTAGCAGGAAGTATTTAGATTAAGGAGGGATATTTGACCAAGGTCTCCAGCCCAGAGGATCTTTGTCTTCTTAAGATCTCCTATTCTCATGACCACTGCCACCACCATGTTGGCACCAAAAAAACACTAACCTTTTTCAAGTAGCCTAAGCATAAATGAAATGAATTTTTTCCTATATAAAAATTTTCAAGAATTTTTTCCTATATAAAAGCATTGTCATATACACTTTGAAAAGATTAAAGGCTAAGAGGATAAGCCAAAATTTTAACAATGGTTATAGCTAAAGGATAGTGTAATGTATACTTACTTGGACTATTTTTTTAGATTCTTAAAAATGAGGTATGAATATTTTCACCACGCAATCAATATTTCATTATGTATATATCTTTCTTCATCTCTGAATATTTTCTTCTAATATATCTGTTACTACTACTTCTAGCTAAATTATTCTATTTTCTACTGTAGGAATAATAATTGTGTATTGGTTTTACATTTTCTATCCTCATTATCTATTATTTTCTTACTAGGAATTTCCATCATTTCCAAGAATTCTTCTGAATTCTTGGAAAACTCCAATTTGTTCTTGTATGTCACTTATACATAATTTTTTCCCTATAAGATAGTTTCTATTCTTCAACCACTGCTAAAATATTAGCCATATTCTTCCAATTCCTCTTTCATTATATTCTGCCACCTTTTCATTTAACCCACTCTTTCAGTAAGTATATAATTTTATTATGTGTCAGAAAAATGACTTGTATTTTATTCCAAATGTCAAATCATTTCCTAAAAATTAATCCTTGATTCAGAAACATTTCATTTTCAGATGTAAATTTTCACGTGTGCTCAGTTTCATATTCTCTTTCTCTTCTCCAGCAGTATAGTCACCAATAATAATTTTCCTTGAAGGGGAATATTCTGTTTACCTGTGTGGTGATAAAAACCCTTGTTTTGATCTATGTTGTTCAGCATGATGTTGACTTAGGAACACTGGTAATTTATGTACATTTTTCAGTACAAATTAACATGTGTAGCCCTAATTCAATATTTATTTCAATGTAGTAAGCCAGTAAGGGGCAGAATCCAGTGGTTCGATGCTTAAACAGTGTAACAAAAAAGGACTCTGGACCCTGGAAATTGAAAGGAGTAAAAATAGTGAAATGGGAGTTTATTTTAAACACTGCCTCATGTTTGTGAATTTTCTGTAGGTATCATTGTCTTTTACATTTCTGACATGATCTCATAGTATTTCCTATATGTGTGTGATAGGGAAATTCTGTAAGTTGGAATAAAAGTAATGAGGACAAATAAGCTTCTGAGATATTTCGGAAACAGGACTAAATAAAATTGAAAGTTTTGTTTATTGTGTTATCACTGTAATATGCTGAATGTGCTGTAAATTTTAGATATGCCTGACTTTATCAAACAACAGTCCCAGAGCTCACTGACAATGATGCATTGTTGGCAAAGTATTTTGTTGTTCAAACATTTTCTGGAAGACATTTTTTGAAAAGCAGTGTTTTAATTCTTGTACAGTTGTGATTCTCATCCATCTGAGCCTTTCCCACCTATACCAGTAAGGTAAGGGGGTCCAGAGTGCAAGCTCATTACATCATACCAACTCCATGGGGCTACTTAGGAACCCCTGGGAGCACCTCAGGAATGGGTTAGCCGGAATGAACTGCGTATCCCAAACATAATTTAGGGAGTGAGTAGTCCTGTCATCTGTGGAAAGAATGATGACTAAAGGAAGGAACACATTCAACAACAAATAGTCAATACTAAGAAGTTCAGACATACATTAAGCTCCTACTCTTTCTTTACTTTTATGTGCACATGCTGGGAGGAGCTAGAAGCAATTCAATATTCTGTCTGAGAAAGCTATATCCTACCAAGGCTGTAGTAATATCCTATGGAGACTGTCTTGATTTTATATAGCTCTTAATTTCCTATAAAGTTCAAAGAGCACGAGACCAGAACAGAACAAAAAGCTCAATGACTCCAATACATTTGATTTATAAGTGGGAAACAGAAGACCTAAGTGGTAAAGCAGCTTATTACTCAGCTTATTACTCAGAATAGCAGCGTGGAGTGTGAAACCCAGATCTCTTATGCTTCTTATGCTAGACTATAATATCCATTATATAACTTTAAAGATGACACCTTTGGAATTAAGGACCACTTTAGGCCATTTTATGTGCTAGTAACACAGTATCACAGACTGGGTAAACTAGAGAAAAGAGGTTTATTTTCTCTCGTTGTGATGGTTCAAGGTCAAGGGGTCACATCTGGAAATGGCTTTCTTATTGAGAGAATCATATGGTGAGAAGCAGGGCATACCAAAAACTTAGGAAAACTGGCTTTTGTAGCACACTCATTCCAGTGAAAACTCACTAGCCCATTAATTTATTAACTGCACAAATAAGTTTGTCCATTCTTCAACACAGAGCCCTAATCACCTCTTAAAGATCTCACCTAGTAGAACTTCTTAATATCTCAAAATAATGATTAAAATTCAGCATGAGTTGTGGAAAGAACAAACGATGTTCGAATCATAGCAAAGACTACACACCTGAATAAGAGTACTTTATTCTAAATGTTTATCATTGTAAAACAATTGCAAAATGTAAGGTTCTCTAATTCTTTTCATGGTGGAAGATAAAAAATAAAGTATTATTTTATTCAATCGTTCAATAAGTATTCACTGAGAATCTGCCATAGATCAGACACTGTATTGGGGGATTGGAGCAAAATGTTGAAAAATCTGATAACATCTTATAAAAATTTGATGCCATATTTTGGTGGAGGAGACTGACATTATCAAAATAAACACATAAGTGCTACTGAGTTGATGCTGAAAAATTGTACAAGTACCAGACACGTGCAGACACATAGTAATGATGCCTGGAGTATAAAAATCTAATACTGAACCATAAATGCAGAGCCAAGGAGGTCAGAGGATGTGGGAATAAAAGAATGCTTTTACACTGCTGGTGGGAATCTGAGTTAATCCAGCCATTATATATGTGTGGAGATTCAAAAAAAACTAAACATAAAATTACTATGTGATCCAGATATACCACTCTTTGGGGTATACCCCAAAGATTCAAAGCCAGCATACTATAGAAGTACCTGGGCTCTCAAGTTAGTTAAATAGGCACATCATGGAAGCAGCCAAGGTGCCCATAAACGACACCATTATGGGATGGGGAAAGTAAATGTGTGCATGCAGAATGGAGTGTTATAAGCCATGAAGAAGAACAAATTATCATCAGCAGAAAAATGAATGAAACTGAGGATCATCATGTTAAATGAAAAAGGGCACATTCAGAAAGACAAGTATTGCACATTTTCTTTCACACATGAAATCTAGGGGAACAAAAAATGACATGAAATTAGAAGGAAGACCATTAAAAGAAAAAGGGCTATGGATGGAGGGAATACTAGAGGCAAAGGGAAAGTAACCAGGTAGTGGATAGAATCACAATAGTATATATGCATATATGAGTCATATATGAATATGCCACAAGGAAGCCCATTATTCTGGATAATTAAAATGCAATAATAAAAGAAAGAGTCAAGAAACCTAAAATATAGGAATTTTTTATGATCTGAGAATCTCATTTGCTAGAAAAATGGACATAGAAATGGAAATACCAATACCGTAACCCTTGGAAAGGGCTCAAGGGCAGACACAACCTATAGCAATGTTCCCAAACTACTTTTCTATTTATTGAACTAAGTGAATCACTCACCTATTTTAGCAGCATAGCTATTGAAGAAGAAACAGGCATTCATAAGAGTAAACCTGAATTGAATTTCACCATGGGCCCCAGAGAGTGGAACCTGGCAAGCCTTGTCCAATATGCCATGTAATATTCAAAGGAAACAGACCTTAGTAGGTTACACAGGATAATTCAGAGCCTGAGAACTGAGCCCATTGTTGGATGAAGCAAAGAGAACAAAGCTGATGTCACACCAAGGAAGTCAAATTTTCTCTTCAGTTTCAGAGTGCTTTCAGCTCTGCTAGACTACACTTTCAAGAGTTCACTAGCCTATGACACAAAGAACCACATAGGGGCTTAAAGGGGGACCATGCAATCTCTTCCCCACTATCATGTTAGTCAGTCATGTAGATTTCTAGTTCTCTTCCTTTTATAAGAACTCACCTGAAAATTCAAGAGAATCACAAGTTTTATTCCCGGCACACATAGGAATTCAACAAATATCACCTCCTCCTTCCTACCTATCCCCTGTTCCCTAAGGTAGGTTGCTTCTTGGCTTATTTGCTCACTAAATACAGCATCCTAATTTATGAGGATGTGAACTGTATCACCTGCACATAAGAAGCAGACCAGGAGGTGATCACGGGGGAGGAGGGAGTTCATTTTGGTTCAGGCATTTTAGTATTCCATCATCATAATGGATGCACCACACGGAGAAGAAGCAGCAGAAGCTGAAAGTCCTGTGACTTTGGTCTGCCTGGGTGTTTCAGGAGGCCCACCCAGCAAGGCCATGACCTATGCAAAAACAAGAAAAATAAATGATTAGGAAAGGACCGGCACTGCAGTGTGCATGCCTGCGAACAATTCACGCACAGCTGGGGGCGCTCTGCTGGGCAGCAGCATTTCATTTGCAGCTTCTTCTGCAGCAAAAAAGTTGCTATTTGTAATAATGTCAGTAACTGACAGCTGGGATTCAGTGGCTCCTGGCTTGAGCCACCACCACACAATCAATTTTCACTTTGCAAGTCAAAATGACCCTCTGGTGCTCTGTGCCAGAGGGGAAAGGAGGTGTGGATCTCTGTTGGGACAAGTTTGGGCAGGGTGTCCACAGGGACTGCAGATGGCTGTTTTTGGCCCGCAGTTCTTGCCACTTGCAAGCTCTTCACACCACAAACACATAGCTTTTGTTGTTTGGGGAGCTCTCAAGAGTTTACTCATTTTTCCTAGGCTCAGGAAGAGGAGGGAGGAAGGCAGGCAATGAAAAGAGGGGAAGATGCAGCTGTGTGAAGCAACAAATAGAACATCGGATGGCCCCAGGGGTACTGGGTATTTGTCTCAGATTTGTCACAAGCCAGCTACGTGACCATAGCTGTCACTTCCTCTCTCCAGCTGCAGTTTATGCAGGTGTGAAAGAGTAGACAAGGTGGTCTTGCGTCAGCTCTGGCTTCTGCATCTGTAACTCTCCGTGACTCGGTTTTGCTAAATGCGAAATAGTGATGAAAAGGAGGAAATGGAAGAAGAAAGGAAAGTGGTGAGCAGGCCGGTGAGACCTTGTTCAAGAAGAGGGGGAGGAAAGATGAGGAAGGCTGCCACAGTGAAGAGGGAAACAACACAGATTGGCACAAGTATTCCTCACAGGCTCTAAGTACCTCTAAAGTAATCATGATTACAATCATTATAAACAAGGGAAGTCCCAATTAACTCTGTAAAGGGCAGCATCCTGCAGATGATTCAGGAATGCTCTGTCTCCTGAAGATCCTCTCTTCTCTCCTGAATCCAAGAGGATCCCTCCCTGGGAAGCGCATGGCTTCTTCCCTTTGCTGTGACCTTTACTCTGGGGGGCCAGGCAAGAAGGGAGAAGCACTTGGGTTATGAACCTGGCGAGGTGATGTTGAGGGACCCAGGACAGCCAAGGAATGCCAAGCTGAGGTTGTCCTTCAGAGACAAGGAAGGGAGCATCTTTGGCATCATTAGCATCAGTGTTCTTCACTCTGCATCATCTCAGGAACCTCACAGCTTCCTCCTTAGGGCAAGTGAGCCACGAGCTTAGTCTCATTCTTGGAAGAACTCCTGTAACACTCCCACCTAGTGTGTTTCATGATCATTCTCATCTGGCTTTGCTTTCACTTTCCTACTAGTCATTGGTTGGCTTAGCTCCTGCCTTACCTGGCCTCCTGGAGATGTGGTGATCTCTAGTCTTTTGCATCTCCCAGAACTAACCTGGCCCCTTTTCTCCCTAACACTGGTCTTTAAGAGCTCCTTGGATCTCTTGGTCCTTCAATAGTTTATTTATTTATTTATTTGTGTGTTTGTTGATTGGTTCCTCGACTGTTTGCTTTTGGGGCACTGTACAGTAAACCCAGGGTCTCATGAATGCTAGGCAAGCACTGTACCACTGAACTTAACCCAACCTAGTATCTTTCTTTCTTCCCTCCTTTCTTTTCTCTTTTCCTTCTCTTCCCTTCCTTCTTTCTTTTAATTTTCTTTCTCTTGTTTTGAGTGAAACTTAGGATTGAATCTAGGACTTTTGTAGTGAGCTACAACTCCACCTCTTTTATTTTCTTTTTTATATTTTGATATTGAATCTCATTAAATTGTCCAGGTTGGGCTGCAATTTATAATCTGCCTGCCTCAGCCTCCTAGAGTGTTGGATTTATGGGCATTCACCACCATACTTGGTCAAACAGTTCCTTTAATTGCTTACCCATGGTCTAGAACACCCTACCCTTCAGGCTGAGAAAACCTCTCTAGGTTAGCACTTACTGCTGTATTTAGATTATCTTTACACGATGTAGAGTGCTGATGGTGGTGTCACATAATACACTCAATGGCAATTTCTAGAAAAAGAATCAGATTCAAATCTTTTCAAGGAATTGACAGGATTTCCCAAAATAATTAAAGTGATAAAAGCTATTGTAGTTTTTCACAAAGGCCTGCAAGTGATTTGGGATTGGTTTGGAAAAACATTGAAAGAAAATCCAAATTCAGAAAAAGATAATCCTAGTAACTGTAATGAAAAAGGTTGCATCTGTTTGTGGTGTTCTGATACTGTCTGAAAGAAATGAGAGGATAAAGATCTATGGACAATGAGAAAGAAAACATAATGTCAACTCAAAATCTAAAGTGAGATATGAGCTCACTACCTCTTAAAAATACCAGTTGGAGAGATCTTTCAAAAGCATTTGCCATAGATTACAGAGATTGCAAATATGCCCCAGTGAGGTCTATAAACGAGAAGGGATTTATAGTAAATTCATAATTTAGGAACAGGAGAATATTAGCAATTTCATTAGGGAGAAATTGAGAATAGTTGCTTTAGTAGATTCATAGAGTTTGGTTGAGGATTCCTTATTCTGTGAAATTTCTCCAATACTATTTTAAAACATCATATGTAAATGTAGTTATTTTTTATCTCCCTACATTGTTTCATTAACAATAGCTCATTTTTATAGATTAAGGAGCTCTGGCATCTTGGCTTATTGTATCTCTACATTTTCCGTGCTTGTGGAGAGTGCAAAAGCAAACTGACTAGTGTATTTCTATTGCAGTACGGCAGTATAATAGAACAGGTATCCCCATAGAACAGGAGCCATGGGGTCGGAGGCTTTAATCCATAATCTCTACCCACTGATGATACAGACATGCCTTTTTCTCCATCCACTCTTATTAACAATGTATAGAATAAACTCTCCTCTTATCCCTTCTTACCATCCCAATGACCAGGTATGCTGTAAAGCAGCGGGAAGCCAGGATATCCCCAAGGGTGAAAATTGTTATGGATCCATGTCTTACATCAGGAGGCAATCATCTGAAACATGAGACCATACTTCTGAGTGGGAAGTCACCAGCCCCTAGCCCACCCCAGTGAAGACATAGTTCATCTTGTTCTTTTCTCTATGGGCCAGTCTGATCATCAGAGTTGTGCCTCTGGTAGTTCTTCAAGCTAAACCCTCTTTTTTCTTACTTTTTTCTTGTGCCTCTGGTAGTTCTTCAAGCTAAACCCTCTTTTTTCTACTTTTTTCTTACTTTTTAACTCTGTCTAATAAATCTCCCTGTCCATGTTCCTCTATGACCTGTCTTGAAATCTTTTTTTAGTGATAAAGTTGATGAATTTACCTGGTGTGGGGAGAGACAAGTTGAGGTCCTCATTCCCTCTTTGAGGGTTCACCTCATACCCTGTCTAGCAGAAATTCAATTTTATGATTTTTCATCTGAATTGTAATAGCAGCTTCTAGGAAACGTTGAACAGGTCTTAGAGCAGAGTTCTCAGACAATGTGGTTCGCATCCCAGAACTGAAAACACAGGCAATGCTCATTACACATTGCATTCCCAGGATTTCCAAAAGTCCTACTAATCTTGGCCTGAGACCTGTGAATCGGAATTTCTTGGAATGAGATAGAAGATTTAGGTTTTGTATCAGAATCTGTAGTAACTCTACTTTCCAAGACAGCTAAAATAAAATATTTCCCATCCTAAATTCCCTTCTGCCATATGGGGTTGCTACCATACCATCAAGAAGTTGAGTCTATATCTCCTATTTTTTGAATCTGGATAGATGTACGGCTGGTTTCCCCAATAGAGAATGGTGGAAGTGACTTTATGTGACTTCCGAAGCTTGTTCCTAAGGGACAGTGTTTCCAGCTTGCTCTCTGAAACACTCCCACTCAGAGTCCTGAGCCATCATCAAGTCCAGCTCTGCAAGGACTGCCTAGCTGTGTGGCACACAGATGGGATCCAGGCATTCTGGTGGACACTCTTATTCTTCGGAAATCCCAGCCTACGTGATTCTGCTGGAGAGGGTGAGCCTCCTAAACTCACCCCATCCAGTGAGAATAAACAGTCACTTTTGAGTTATCTTTGAGGTTAGAACTAACCTTAACGTCAAGACTGATAATCATTTCTTTTTTTTCAGTCATACCATAAAATGATCTGACATTGCTAGATATGGTAAAGACCAAGGAAAATCCCACTGTCATGGAGTATACATTAGTTTGGGGGACAAAGAAAGAAGAAAGAAAAAAGTTCATTAACAACATAACTTAAGGAATATCAACTATTGTGGAAACAACACAGTGATGAATTACTTCAGATTAAGTGAAGTCTTCTCACAGACCTGCCTTCCTTTGCCAGGGTTTCCATAACAAAGCACCACTATGTGCTTGGCTTAAATAACAGAAATGTTTTATAGCAAGGTTCTGAAGACGTGGAGTCCGGTATCAATGTGTCAGCAGTGTTGGTTCCTTCTGAGGACCATGATGGAAAATCTCTTTCATGACTTTCTCCTAACGTCTGGTATTTGCTGGTCATCTTTGATGCTTCTTGGCTTGAGAGACCTCAT
Organism: Chinchilla lanigera; assembly: GCF_000276665.1. NCBI lineage: Eukaryota > Metazoa > Chordata > Mammalia > Rodentia > Chinchillidae > Chinchilla > Chinchilla lanigera. The sequence goes on along the minus strand of NW_004955467.1, from coordinate 6,038,112 downwards.
CCTGATTCCTGCCATGAGCTTTACCAGCACTTTCTCTATGTGGATGTTTATTTCAATCCTGGGCAATTTAGCAGGTTCTGTCTCAAAATAAAATGTAAAATGGTCTGGAGACGTCACTCAGTGCTAGAGTGGTTGCCTAGCATGAGTGAGCCCTAGGTTTAAGCCTCAGGGGTGGGGCCTGGGGAGACCCTATCTTCAAATAAAGCCACATTCTGATGTATTGAGGGCTAGGACTCCAACATTTGAATTTAGATGGGGATGGTCAAAGTTCAACCTGAACAAGATCTGAAGGACAAGCTCTAGATGACAAGGACCCAGTTATACAGTAGCAGGAGGCTGAGAACAAGGCAGAACAAAAACAGCTTGGATATCCAGGAACACACCAGTGGTTGATGACCCACAGGTAAAGAGGAAAGGCAGCTCAGTGTTGGCTTCACTGTCATAGTGAATGTTTTGTTGATCTTTCTGCCTTTAGACTCTCTACCCTCCCTTACACATCCATCTTCTAGAATATGAACAGAATCATATTTTAAAATAGAAATCTGATTCAATCTTGCTTATTGTAAAATCTTCCATTGTTCATCATGGGCAAGATAAAGAACAAAATCTTCTGCAGGGCGCAAGAGGTTTATAAACCCAGTTTAGCTTGAGCAATGCTTCCAGCCCTTCTGCCAATCAAGCTCACCAGAGTCCCCAGTCCCCAGATTCACTGTGCACTTTCAGGACACTATTTTTGTTCAGGATTTCCCATTGTTCATTTTTTTTTTTTTTTCTTGATGAACACCTAGCCTTTCTTCTCCACTGATTTCCGAATGCCTCTCCACTCTCCTGTGCTTCAGGCGGGATTAATTATTAGTCTGTCATTCTCATCACTTTGATCTGCACTCATTACTTTGGCTTATGCTTATTTAGTTCCATATTGGTCATTTTTCTCTTTTGCTAAACTATGAATTCTTTGATCTTAGTGACTGTGCCTACTACATCTAGCATAATAGGTGTTCAATAAATGTGTGTCATACCTAATTGGAATACCATTAAATGCATAAGTTGTGAGCTTCTGGTTAGCCTTAATACAACCGTAACCTTCCTGGGCTCAGGGTCAGTGTTAATATCTCTGGCAATGTCCATTACCATCAATATAGCTCAGCAAATTGGTACCTAGGCAAAAATTCAAGTCCAAACACTGACCTTAGGGCTTGTTTTTACACATTTGATTCTCTCTGTGCCTCAGTTGCCTTATGTGTGAAATGAGAAATTTGAACCAGATGAATCGTGATCCTTCTTCCTGTTAAAGACATCATGCTGTACCCATCTTTCCTGCTGAAATCAGAATTTATATAATAATAGTGTCCCAATCAGTGTTAGCAGCAGTATCAGTCTTCTTATTGCTCAGATTTGAGGACATAGGAGTGATGGTGTTTGACTGTTGATATTATTTTGGGAGGCTTGTCATTATTTTTGCAGTAACTTGTCACTAATATTACCTTCAGCATGTCTCCACCTTTGTTAGAATGAGGGAATGGTTCAGGGTGTAGATTTGCATGGGTTTTTTGTTTGTTTGTTTTTGCTTTACTTATAAGCTCCTGGGTTGTGGTAAATTAAAGCATCTTTTCTGAGCATTTCCCACACAGGAAGCTGTGCTGAACTTCTTTTCTGGCCTCCTGGACCATCTCACATTAATTTCCTTTAATTCTCATTAGCGTGTTTCTACTGCAGATTTCAAAGCTTGGAGAAATTCTTGTGCAGCTAATTTAACACCTGCAGGTTTTGAGAGTCAGTGGAGAAAGTGCATCAATAAAATAATGACTTGCCTTCTCAGAGCTTTTAAATGCAAACCCTTTAAAGGTTAAACTTTTGTTATGAATTCTATTTATGTTTTTGCATCAAGTCATATGTTAATTAATGCTCTTGTTTTTGCAAATGTGAAGAGAGACAAATATATATATATATATATATATATATATATATATATATACGTTTTTGATATATGAATGGCTGTATCAAGAAAGTATTCTGACATTTCAGGATGTGGGTGTGGCTTCTTTTTTTCTCAGCACCACAGCCTGTCTTAGAAATCCCCACAAGCCAGGAGGTGGCTGTGAATTGGGACTGCCAAGTAGGGCACAGCCTGAGGTCCTTTTATTTGGAAATTTTCAAGCAAAGGCAGAAGCTGGGATGCTCTCTGCTCTGCTGATGTGCACGGCTGTGCATGGAGCCAAGGAGGATGGGTAGGAATGTTGGAAGCACAGATGTTGCTTGGTGTTCAGTGGAGTTGTGTCCAAATAGATCTATTGTAAGCTGAAAATATTGGTAAATATACCCTATCAAACCCCAGGTTGACCATGCAATGCATTGTAGAGGAACTGTTGCTTCCCTCATGAGCCTGTGCCAGACTGGGAGCTGTAGCTTACTGCTACCCAGCACCATAAGAGAGTAGCATACCACATGTTACTAGCCTGGGAAAAGGTCAAATTCAAATTTCAAAGTATGATTTCTACTAAAAGCATATTGCTTTCACACTGTTATAAAGTCAAAATATCTTAAGTTGAACTATTGTACCTCAGGATCTACACAGGGTTTGTGGGGCATGATCATTCTTCATCATGGGTGCATTTAAGCTGATTCCTCCACCCTTCAAAACCCAAAACCAGCCAAGTTAGAGGCAGGAGAGAGTTCCAAAAACAAAAGTAGGAGAAGTTTCAAGTCCCTGCTACAAGGAGAAGTGGGCATGCCTATCTGGAGCTAGATCATTAAGAATCTGCAGACCACCTAGAACTGCCCTTACTGCAGGTTACCATGTGATAATTTTTAGCAGCACCTGACCACATCCTCAGTATGACCTGAGCACAGTTAACAATACCCCTTCTCTGGAGATTTCTGAAGGCAAAGAACTTGCAGAAAAAGTCTTCAGCATGTGAAAAGAACATGCAAGACAGCAGATGAAGAGAGCTGTGTCCCAGGTCCCTAGGGTTGGCCAAGAGTAGAAAGAGCAACCTGGGCATTTCCAGAGTATCACAGGGAGGATTACTATAGTTAGAAGAGTGGCTGGGATCCAGGGGTGTCCCCATCAGTTAGCCAGACATGCGGGAGATGTATGACAGGAAAGTCCAAAGGGAGATGAGATGGCTACAGTGAAGCTTCACATTATCTCAGGAGGACCATTAGCTCATCCCCATGGAAGCCCCATATTTCTGGAGACTGATAGAAATGGATTGAATGAAAAGTACTTAGCAGAGATTTGGACCTTTCAGAAGGCTTACAGTTAGAGGACATCATCTCCATTGTCCAACTTACTCCTATCTGTCCACGTAGAAGGATGAAACTCAGAAACGTAGTGAGGAAAAAAAGCCAGAATGAGACCATAGCCGCATACCATCCTCCAATGGGGCAGTAAAGGAGTAGACTTTCTCCTTTTGAGCAACAAAGAGATCCATTATTATTTGGTTCTGAAATGTCTCCCCTAAACCCCATGCTAAATGCTTGCCCCCCAACTGGTGGCACTATTGGTAGATGGTGGTACCTTGGGCATGAAGCCTTGTGGAGGAAAATGAAGTCACTGGGAGCATGCTCTTGAAGAAGATATTGGGATCTCCCCCAGCTTCCTGCCCACCATGAGGTGAGCAGGTTTGCTCTGCCACACACTCCCCATCATGATGTTCTGCCACACTACAAGTCCAAAGGAACAAGGCCAAGTGATCATGCACTGAAACCTCTGAAATTAGGCAGCACAACAAGACTTTCTTCTTTACAAGATTATTCTCTCCATTATTTTGTCACAGCACCAGAAAGCTGACAAACAGTGTTCAATGCTGATGATGAAGAATATTGAGGAGCCAAAATATAACATTTGATTGAAACTTTGAATCTTGGTTGGATTTCTAATAACTAAAAGTGAGAGACAGATATGCAGTTTTCCCAAGTCATGGCTAAGACAGGAAGAACATTTAACAGAGTGTGGTTGAAGCCCTGATGAATGATTTAGGCAGATAGAGTTCCAACTGTTTAGCAAACTGTGTGTTCAGAAGTCATGATAATTATGTCACTGGGATGTGAGGAGCAAATGTGATTACTAGTAAACACACACACATGCTTAGCAAAATCAAATGTCCTACAAATTTTCCATCATCAAACTTTTCTTTCCCCAATGTCTGACATATGTTGCAGCTGTCAAAAAATGTCCCTGCCCACTGTATAATGCTTTACTACCACATGGCTTCACAGGAAAGTGCAGGTTTTTCCTACACTTCTGGTCCACACACCTCCAAGAGCCGGAGAGAGTAGAGTCCATCTGCTCAGGCTCAATTTCTATGGGGAGCAGCCTTGTGGGGAACCCCTAGGAATATCATTTTAATCTGGTTCCATGTCTTTATTTCCTTTATAGCTTGCCTTTCCTGATACACACAATTTTCTATTTCTAGCTCTTTTTTTCATTTGTTTATATATTTATTGATTTTGTATTTAAGTAAGCTTACAATCTCCAATATTACAAATGTTCATTTCTACTGGACTGTCACATCTTTTTCTTTGCTGTGGCTTAAAATTCAGTATACTTTATTTGTGTTGCAGCAATACAGGAAGTTGAGCCAGTCTTATAACACCCTCCTGGAATGTCTCACCCAAGACCACACGGGCTTTATCACCAATTTAGAGCCTCCTGTGTTCCTCCTGTGTTACCTCTATGTCAGAGGGACTTACAAGTCTCGGTAAGGATCATGGAGGCTTTTGTTTCCATAGGAAAAACTTAACTGATTCTATCTCTTATTGTACATGTTTATTTTTTGGTTTTGTTTTTAATTTTAAAGAGAAAAAAACCAAGATAGCAACAACAAAGACAAAAACCCAGAACAATAAAAACAATACAGAATTTCAAAACAAGATTGTAGGAATTAACAATGGCTGTTATATTACATTTTGTTATCATCAACGAAGTTGTGTAGATTTCCCAATGTAAGAATGCAAGATTGAGCAAACCATTAAAGAGGATAAAAAGTAATAAAAACATTAGAAATGATACAGAGCTTCACTGAACAAGATGGTAGGAATTCAACAATGTTTCTTATATTGCATATTGTTGTCTGCAAATTAGTTGTTCAGATTACCAGATATAAGTATGCAAAATTGGTCAGAAAGAAAAATTTAAGCACTAACTGTTCCTTTGATTAAACCAGTAGACATCACCAGTACAATTATACCAGCTATCTTTGTATATACATATATATTTTTTCCCTTCCTTCTTTCATTCTTTTCTCCTTTCCTTCATCCCAGTTGTTCCTTCCCTTGAAGCAATTTCTTTCCCTTTCACAATATCTATTTTGCATTTTGGGTTTTATTTATTCTTTCAGGTTCTTACACTAGGCAGATTCAATGCAATCCCAATTAAAATACCTTTAGTATACCTCACAGATGTGGAGAAAACATTCTTAGAATTCATCTGGAACCAGAAGAAACCTAGAATAGCAAAAACAATTCTGGGCAACAAAGGAAAGGCAGGAGGCATGACAATCCTCAACTAGAAATTATACTATTTCTCACTTTTACATTGTTTTAAGAAAATATTTTATATACTGATTTATTAGTTCTTTGTCATACATGATATAAAGGCATTTTTTCTGGTTTTCCACTTATCTTAATTCTATTTATTCTATTTTTGTTACTGAAAATGTTTAAAAGTTTGGGTAATCACACAAATCAATCTTTTCTTTGCCATTCCTAAGCACTATAGTTCAAGGTATTCTCTTTTAATGTCTTGCTTGCTTCTTCTACTTCTGAATGATATTCAACTGATTCAGCTCTGTGTACTTATGCCAGCCTAACTGCTGCTTTCATTCTAAACTTTATTAGAGGAACTTGATTAATTATCCCTTCATATATAGAAACATAAGTGACACACTTGTTGGATTCTTATTTGTCCATAAAGACCTTTTACTTACTTTTCTTGCCTTTCTTTCTTTCTTTCTTTCTTTCTTTCTTTCTTTCTTTCTTTCTTTCTTTCTTTCTTTCCTTTCTCTTTCTTTTCTTCCTTCCTTCCTTCCTTCCTTTTTTCTTTCTTTCTTTTTCTTTCTCTTTGTTTCTTTGTTTCTTTGTTTCTTTGTTTCTTTCTTTCTTTCTTTCTTTCTTTCTTTCTTTCTTTCTTTCTTTCTTTCCTTTCTCCCTTTCTTTCTTCCTTCTGTCCTTTCTCCTTACATTCTGTTGGTAGCTTGGCTGGATATAGAGTTTTAGATTCAAAATAACTGCCACTTGGAAGTTTGAACATATTGTTTTTCTATCTAGAGGCCAGTGTTGCTGACACAAAATGGATGCTTATTTTTCCCTGCTTGTCACTTTCTCTTTTTATCTCCAAAATTTAACGATGTTGTCTTCTCTTGTAAGTTAGGAAATGTTAGCAGGATGGATCTAGGTGGGCTGTTTTTTCATTAATTCTTCTCCACATCACCAGATACTCAAGAGTCGTGTCTACCATCAGCTCAGATAATTTTGTTTTTATCTTTATCATTTCAAAAATTCTTATTAGTTTATTCTTTCATTAATTTAAATTTATTATTTGCATTTTTATATTCAAACTTTTTATCTTTGTTATTTTTTATCTTTAAGATTTATGTTTTCATTATTTTAAATGTATTATTATAAAATTTTGTTCTCTGTTCTTACCAAGAAAGTCCATGAGAATGCTCTAGGCCTCCAGGCTTTGATGTTATGACTCTCCACATTTTACTAGCATCTACTCATCTTTTCACCCTGAATTCTGGGAGATTTCTTCAATCTTATTTTCCAGATCAATAACTTGATCATCTTCTTTGTCCAGTTCATTATTCAAACTATCCAGTGAAATCTTTTATCTTGCATTAGCTTAATTTAAAAAAAAACTCTTTCGTATTTTCTGCTTGATATATTTTGAAAAGACTTTGCTCTTAATTTGTGGTTATAATATCTTCTCAAATCTATAGGTAGAAATATGAATATTTCAAGCCATTCTCTTCTTCTTGAAGAATGTTCTTTCTTCCCTTCTAGGAGCATGTATTGTTTTTACACTGACTCATCTGTTTCAATTCCATGTTGCTTTTTTAATGGCTTGCATATTTCTTGATAAGCACATTTTTAAAACTTGAAGTACTTTGATATGTACAAGTGACTGATGTGCATTTCCTTAGCTCTGTGTCTCTGCTGTAATAGCTCTTTTACATCTTGATCTTTAAAAGAAGGACCAAATTGGCCTCTGTCAGTAAATAAAATGACATAGGTCTCATTGTAATGTTTGGGACCAGGAACAGGGAAACAAGCTGGGTATCCTCATACCTGCCAGTACACAGCCCTCTAGGAGGGGATGTTGCTGTTTCTCTTGCAGTCTCCAATACCCTCACTAGGAGCTCCCTTAGGGTTGATGAAAGACCATGCAAACTAGTCGTTTATTTCTACTATTAAAAGGTGGCATTTGATCTCTTTTCTGTGACTCTTTTAGGGCTCTGTGACTACTTTGATCCCTAGAATACACCAGAAATGGTGCTGTTGGTTCTGGGGCTTGGGTCATCTCTCTCTCCTTGTCTTGACAATATTTGATCTGAGCGAAGGCAGATGGCACGGGGAAACTCCAGCTATCTTGAGACCACCACAGTGTGAGGAACACCAGACAACCACATGGAGAGCATACATGGAGAGATAGTTGCCTGGTCAGACCTCAGATGTCTTAACTGCTTGGAGAGCTTGCACACAGGCACCAGGTATCATGAATGAGAAAAAACTTCAGATGATTCCACCAGCTTCAACCACATCTATTTGCACATAGATGAATAAGAAAACCATCAAGCTAACCCAGCAGATCCACAAAAAGGTATAAACAATTATCCTGAGCCAGTTATGCTGTAGAGGGATTTGTTACAAAGCAAATTTTACTACGTTTTTGTGTACCAACAGGTCAACTAATTTACATTGTGGTTCTCAAGCTACTTTCTCAAGTAAAAGTCCGTAGCTCTCAGCAACTCTGGTTAAGGAACAAGAATCTATTGACAGGGTTTTTAAGGTACGGTTCTTCAATAAAAGCCTTAAAGATGACTTCTAAGCTCGTTTTTTGCATTTGAGCATTCCGATTTGAACCTTCTCTCATTTGTTCTGTGAAGACTCGTATGTGTCTTGGACTGTGATTTCTACCACATGTTCTCCTATAATTAGGTTAAATCTCATACTCTCTATATAATCCTCAAAACCTGAAAATTACTAATTGTGTCTATTTTTTTTCTCTGTTCCATTATGTGGTGGTGGTGGTGGTGGTGGTAGTGGTGTGTGTGTGTGTGTGTGTGTGTGTGATTTCAGAGTAAATGTGGGAGGAAATAGAAGTAGTAGTAAATACTGAGACTGCCATCTCAAGCCAGAAACCTACTAAGTTCCTAAATAAAACACAATGATAATAAGGCTCATCTTGTATTTTAGACAGTTTTAGGAGTACTTGCAAGAGAATAATGTGTCACCTACTAATAGTCAATGAAGTAATTATCTGAAGAAAATTCATGCAAACACACGTTAAAAATGAATACTGCCAAGGAAGAGTGGTAGATCCTTCAGCATTATCAAAATTTAGCCTCCTATCTCATGTCCTGGCTTGAGTGGCATAAGGGCCAACATCAGAGAATGGGAAAAATAACGACACAAGATTTTATGCTCAGCATGAAAACTTTAGAAGAGTCCTCAAACTTTGTATGAACTTGAAGAGTTTGTATTTTACACTGCAGTCTATTGGGTGCAAGCAAGAAGGTGCCAATTATTAGCTGTCTTTTTGTATGAGTAGGTGAAGGAGATGAGATAAATTTTCAGAGTTGAAAGAAATTAGACAAGCGTCCACTCCAGCTTATAAGCTAGGTTTAAAGGTACTAGAGAGGAGAGAAATACCAGTGAGTGGCCTGAGATGACTTTTCTGTGAGAAGCAAGAAGACTTTTCTTAGCTCTGGCTGCTTGTCATGCTTGTCAGAAGTTTCCTCAGAGATGCAAATAGCTCTTATTTGAGAATTTAGGGGCTTAATTGGGTTCCCTTTCTATTTTTAATACATGAATCCTGTGGTCTCTAAAGTTTATGGAGCTAACTTTTGAGGACAGGGGATGGGGATCTAATAGAAAAATTTTCAACAGAAAATAGAAAATTATGGAATTAAACAATTCTGACAGCCTAGATGGGAATATTCAGAATTCTTGGGCAGGTTAAAAATTTGGTGCCCTACTCCCGGGTGGTGGCACACTCCTACAATTTTAGGGCTTGAGAGCCTGAGGCAAGAGGATCACGAGTTTAAGTCTTACCTAGGTAACTTAGTAAAACCAGGTTTCAAAATAAAAATATAAAGGGCTGGGGGCTGGGGATTTAGCTCAGCGGCAAAGCGCCTGCCTGGCAAGAGCAAGGTCGTGAGTTCAGTTCCCTGTACCAGAGAAAAACCAAAAAAAAAAAAAAAAAAAAAAAAGGGGGCTGGGCACGTAGCATAGTGTGAAGTCTCCAAATTTCATTCACAATACTTAAAAAAAAAACCATTTTGCTGCTTCTGAAAACTGTTGTAATTTGCGTATGATCCATTTACATGTAAGAACAACTGAACATACAGGTTATTAAACACCCAGGAAAGGCCACGGACATATGAATCCTATCCTTGTCTGTTGCTTAGAACACCCAGCTCTGACCTGAGCCTAAAACATTACATGCAGAAAAACTGAAGACTTACAGCTTAGTATGTCCAGTCTTCTTGGAAGACCACAGATTATTACTATTCCTTTCAAATCACATCATGTCTCTTGCAAAAAGCATTCTGATGAGTACAATATTACTCTCCTTGTTTTATTTTCAATGATGTTTGAATGGCACTTTTGGGCTGGTGTTCCACACAAACATTCCGCTAGGCTAGATCTTAATCTGGCCGTGTTCTGGTCTGACTTTTGAAGGAAGAATTGCAAGATATGAGTCAGTGATGGCTTAAGAGGGATCAGACACAGCCCCACCAAAAAATCAATAGAGCTCAGGAGATAGCATTGTTAAAAGCTTTTCAGATGCCTTCTGTCTGGGTAGGATCACCATGATTTTCTTCCAACCTTCTATCTGTTTCCCATAGCAGTTCTTTTCAAATTTTCCAGGGTTTATGAATTAACTTGAAAAATCAATTAAAAATCAGATCAGGAATTCAGATTCAGTGGTTGCAGAGTGTTGCCCAGAGACAGCATCTTTAGTAAGGGTCCCACACTAGTAAATGTTTATGCAATCAGAGCACTAACTCTAGTCTAAGAAATAAGAGGAACATATTAAAGTAACTTGGAAACTAGGTATATATACTTAAGATGAAAAACTAAAAAAAGAAACCTGAGATATTGAGCATCTGCATCCTATTCCATTATGATGAAGTCTTCCAAGACAGGAATAAATAACTGATAGCAAAAAGAAGGGCAAAGTAACACATCTCTGGCAGTCCCAGATAACAAAATAATGAGAGCTCTGGGGATGGGTAGGTATGCTTGAAAATGATCCTTGGAGAAGCATCTGAGAGCCATAAGCAGAGAGAGAATTACCTAAGGAAGAAGATTTATGAGGAGTCAGTCCAGCTTAGAGAATGAATGAACCCCCAGTGGGGGGTCCCAGAGAAAGAAAATGGTGAAGGATGAGCTAAAATATGTTACGTTAAGATGGTTTTATCTCTATTCCCAAGTCTGATCACTTGGAACACTTTGTCAAAAGAGATTGTCTAGAATACATAAATAACTGGAAAAATATTAGACCCACTACAAAATAAAAGACCCAATCAAAAATGGGCAAGTGAAATGAACAGACACTGCACCGAAGAAGTATAAATGGCCAATAAAAATGTGAAGAAATGCTCCACATCCCTGGCAACTACAGAAATACAAATTAAAACAACAAACACTGAGATTCAGTCTGACCCCAGAAAGAATGGCCATCATCAAGAATCAAATAACAAATTCTGTTGTGGGAGAAAAGAACCCTTCTACATTGTTCATAGGAATGTAAACCAGTACAAACACTATGAAAGTCAATACAGAGATTCCTCAAAAAAACTGAAAATAGAAGTTCCATTCAACCCAGTTATTCCCCATTTAATTCATCCTGAAACAATTGAAGACATAATATTGCAGTGATACATACGTATGCATATTTATAGCAGCACAGTTTAAAATCTTGGAAGCGGCCTGTATGTCTTTCAAAAGATAAATGGATAAAGAAAATGTGGTACATATACACAATGAATTACTGCTCTGTCATAAAGAAGGATAACTTGAGTCATTTGTAAGAAAATGGATGCTCTTTGAGAATGTAATGTTAAATGAAGTAAATCAGACACACAAGCTTAAATATCACATGATTTCTCCTATACAAGCATCTAAAATATAAATAAGGTGCAAAATAAAAGACAGATAATAAGAAGTAAGGAGATCTTTCTCAAAGGGAAAGGAGATCAAGAGATGGAGAGAGATGAGGGAAGTGGTTGCAGAAAGGGAATTTAGATGTTTGATGTACATGTACCCACCCTACCCAAGGAGTTTAAACAGTGTGTATTGTGGTCTGGGGATATAGCTCAGCAGCACTTGACTGGCAAGCAAAGGTCCTGAGTTCAGTTCCCAGTACCAAAATAAACAAACAAACAAAAACACTGTGCATTGCAAACATGTACAAAGAAAGGAAGGGGACCAAGAGATCCATGGAGGGGGAAGGAGGGAAGGGAAAAAGGGAAAAAAGGAATCAAAATATATTATGTACATGTACTGATTCTCCACAAGGAATGTAAACATGGGTCACAAACACGTGCTAATACTGGCTGATTTTGGGGAACAACCATTTTGGTGTACCCACTGTGGAAATCAGTATGGAGATTCCTCAAAAACTAAAATCAGAGGTTCCATTTGATGCAGCTATTTCCCTTCTTGATATCTTTCCAAAAGAAATAAAAGCATCATACCATAGTTGTATATGCACACCCATGTTTATAGCAGCACAGGTCGTAATAGCTAAATCTTGGAAATAGCCCAAATATCCATCAGCTAATGAATGGATAAAGAGAATGTAGTTTTTTATATAATGGAGTACTACTCTTTCATAAAGAAAGATAAACTTGAGACATTTTTAGATAAATGGATGTACTTTGAGACCACACTCTTATGTGAAATAAATTGGACACACACGTTTAAATATCACTTTGTCTTTGTGTTGTAAGAAACTGAAAGGGTAAATAAGGACCAAAATGTACCATAGATATTGTGCAATAGAAAGAAAAGGTCCAAATGGGGAGGGGAACTAGGAAGGGGGCAGGGGAAAGGAAGGATGGAAAAAGGAAAAAAAGAGAGTAGAAGGAAAGAACAGAAACAAAGGTTTGTACATAAGGCACAGAAAAGGAGCTGAAGGGACGGGAGGGCAACGTGAAAAGAGAAGCAAGATCTATCATGTACAGGTACAAATTTCCCATGGTGCATGTTATCATTATGTATATCTAAAATGTACCAATAAAATTAATTATTTTCTTGGTCTTCCTTTCCTTTTATTATTAAAATTAAAAAGTACATGTGGGAAATTTCTATTAGCAACTTCTCATAGTAAGGTATAACTTCCAATATCAAAACTGCACAGCTGTTTTCCAAGGTTACATGGTCGTAATTTGCATATGAAGGAGAAGTAAGTCTTTGCATAGTAAGATTGACTAAAAAGCATGTACGAGTGGAGCACGTCTGTAACACCGGCACTCAGGAGGCAGAGGCAAGAAGCTTGCTGTGAGTTCCAGGCCAGCCTTGGCTGCATAATGAAGTCAGGGCCTGTCTGAACTATAGCGAGACCCTGTCTCAAAAAAAGAAAAGAAAGGTACTAATCTGAGCAACTTCATTGAAAATAACAATATGTAGTATAATAATCACTGTTAATCCCTATCATTTGGTTTGAAACCCCATATCACTTTTAATGTTCTTGAGTTGTTTTTTGTATTTTGCTATTGTTCCTTTTTTTGTACTATTTTCTTTAAAATAAAACAGAAACAAACAAACAAAAAAAAGAGAAATTATGAAGTTATTTCCAGGATTACCAGAAAAGTAGAGAAGGAGAATCAGATGCACCCTTGCAATTTCTGCTTAGGCCTTGATTGTAAAGTCATCCAAGTTTTACTCTGGAAGGAAGATTCAGTCATTTCTGACAAGTACCATCTCTTTGTTGCTATTTCCAGGGTAAGATTCCCATGTGAACAGCAAAGTAAACACCTCACAAGATCATGTTTATATGGCTGAAGATGGTGGTTCATGCTCAGAAAAATCGCAAGTACTTACCTAGCAGAAATCCAGCCCTGTTTTTCTCACCCACTCTCTGTCACAGGCTTTCTTAGCCAGGCCTTGCATTCGCTAACATTCCAAGAAAGGCTCCTTGGTTTGCTCAGTTTTACAAGAAAGAAGGGTTGTAAACAGTGCACCTGTTTCTTCCTCCACTCAAGGTTCTAATTGCCAGGCATTTCCACTCCCACCTCTGTGACCTCAAGCTTTGGAACACACAAAATAAGCTACACTTCACAAACGGTTGGGTGTGCCTGCCTTCAAAGAATAAACTCTTTCAAAGTCCCTGGTTTAAAAAAAACAGCGTGAGTACATATAATTGAGAGGCTAATTGCCAATCAATCATATCCGTTCATTCAAGGGGGTGCCTGTCAGTACTTTGTGAGCTAATTTGAGTTACTGCACGTAAGTGAAAGAAATAAAGCTGCAGTATAGGATTTTTTTTTTAAAAGTACCTTGAAAAATCTTGCATGATCCAAATTTCTCCAGCTCAAATTTGCCTTCCTTACTGTAGAAAATATTTTGCTAGCTTTCTTGTTCACCTTCTACCCATATCCTCCAGATAGTTTTCTCTTCCTAACAGTGCCAAATCTTGTTGGAAAGACAAATTGTTCTAGGAAAGCTAATTTCACCCTAGTTCTAGAGTTATAATACAAAACCAATCTGTGTACCTGTTTGCTTTGCCAGTGATTGGGCATATGAACTTAGCCAATCCAGTTTGAGTAATACTTAGGATGTTTACTGAGGAAAATATGGCTGGCTTCTCTTTCTTACTGGCACTGTTTAGCCCTTGAAATTTCTGCCAACCATTTTTTGAATAAAAGGAATAGCCAAACTTGGAGAAGAAATTGCATTTAGTGACATTATTGAACTGTACAACATGGTTCAAAAAAATCTAAAGCCAAGACTACCTGTGGATTTTTCAGGCAAGTGAGTCAGTATTTTCACTATTGTTAAGTCCCATTTTAATTCTTTTTTTCTCTGTTTTGTAACACTACATGATATAGCTAGTTAATCATAATAGGAGGTATCCATTTCATCAGCACTGCATTTCTTTCCTGTGACTCAACTTTTCCTTTTCTAATTTTCTTTTATGAATGAGAATTTTGGAAGCAAGGTAATAAACAGTTGATAATGGCTGGAATAAAAATCTCAGTCATGTTCCAGGAGCTGCTTTGGAAAGGAATATGCATCTCTTGAATCAATGCCATTTACATGATGTTAACAGGAAGGGAATGAGAGATAGACTGGTTTTGTTGTAGATAGAAATGCTTGTGTACTATGGGGAGGAATTTATTATGCAAAATAGTAAAATATGTGCAGACAAATGCTAATTTGTCAACCTGAAAACTGAGCTTCCTAAATCTTAGTTTGCAATGAATTGAGTCATTTTCAAATGTATTAGGCAAATGAGCTGAAATTCTAGTATGATTTGTATATCTAATCCTATTACTTATGCACACATAACTTTCCATGGACCTCCGGGGCCAGATTTTATTCTTTCGTCTGTGAATATATCTGTGGATATTGCAACTTCTTGTTTCTGACATATAGTAACTGTATAACACCTCAAAAAATAAAATAAAATAAAGAGATGAAATCACAGGTTTATATATATGAAGGAGATACAAAGAACTTTCTACCCAGCTGACTTCTCTGGCATTGGAAGGAAGTACAGTGACCTCCCACTTACTGCATTCATAGGAACTGTCTTTACAGATCAGACCAGAGAATGTAACAGAATGCAATCCAAGAGGAGTTGCATCTAGCCAAGTAGCTTCAGAGTCCTGAAGAGAAGGAAAATATCCAAGGCAGGAACGTGCAGATTATGCAGTGGTAAACTATTGGCTTGGAATTGCCCTTGCTCTTTGTAACTATTGATCCATTGTGTCAACCTGAGAAGTTTAGAAGTTTAACTAAGGCCCTCACTTTGTAAACATCCTCATCCTGTGCAAGAGGAGGGCACCAAAATGGTGTGAATGATACACCTGCTGGGAATGAGGAGTAGCCTGCTTACACTATAAGAGAGGGGGTAGCCTTCTTACACTATAAGGGAGGGAAAGAGGCTTGCTCTCCCCTGTTTTGCTCTTGTTGCTTTTGCCATCTTCTGCCACCTTGAACTGTAGCCCCTGTGCCATGCCACCCTTCCTGGGAGACAGCTGACTATAGACTGAAACCTCTACATAATGTGAGCTCAATAAACCTTTCCTTCCTACACTTTGGGTGTCTGATATTTTGTCCCAGCAACAAAAGAAAAGCAACCAACTCACTCTTCTTAGTAGTGACAGGACCTGATCAAGTCTCAGATGCTGGATATTGGTTTTCCTCTGGAGGTGCAATAACTTCTGATCCAGCCACAGAGAAGTTACAAGGTAATGAAAGCAACACTGGAAGTTTGAAAGCATTCCTATTGAGATGCTCCAGTTGTTTATACACTCCCTTGTTAAAGAAGAAATTAACAGGCGATGTCTCAAAAACATACTTAGTGAAATTGGATCATACAGGAATAATTGAAGGAAGGAAAGAAACAAAGAGGCGTTGCTTTTTTCCTGGCAATGTGGTTCTGGTGGGAGGTCTCCCGAGCAAGGTGTCTTCACAAAACACCAGGCATCCCAGCTGCATCACTTGAGGTGAGAGGAGCTCTCCACCCATTCCCATGCAGCTCTCACTAAGGGCACCATCACCCACCATCCCTGAGGCCTGTGACACACAAAGCCTCAGCTGTTTCTCATTCCTGTGAAGGCACTGTGGCTGCAGGGGACATGAAAAGCCAGGGGCCTTGGACAGGTGAGTATTCATGTTTAAGAAAGGACTTTTTAGTGTCTCTCATTTTTAAGAACTTAAATTATTCATTTGTCTAGGCTGTGCTGGGGATCAAATTCAGAACCTCACCTATGCTACACAAGAGCAACACTGCTGAGCCACATCCCCAACTCAGCCACTTACCTTGGAATGCACGCTTCAGGTGCCTGGGTTAACATCCAAAACACAGTATGATAAACACAGAAAAACTAATAGTCTTTCCACCTTTGTCCCTCCACAAATGTTCTCCTTTTAAAGGTGCACCCGTGTTATTCATGTTTCCTGCATTCTTGCTGTAATACTTTAAGCACACGAAGGCAAAGACAAAGATAAATATGGTTCCATTGTTATATGTATGGTAACTTATTATGTACACTGCCCTCATTTGCTTTTCTAACTTCCTAGTTATTCACATCAGTCCTTAAAGTGCTTCTTTGTACATGTTATGACTGAATAGTGTTCCACTGCATGGAGTTTCTTTACTCCCCAACAGATTTGTGTGTAGGTGGTTTGTATTATCTTACTGTTCAAGCAAGTGCTGCTGCAAGTAATCCTTTCTGTATATCCTTTTGCACGAGGACAACTTTATATGTTACATAAATCCCCCAAAATGCAATTGCTGACTCAACAGAAATTGCATGTTTATAATTTTGAGAGATTACTAATTACCTTCTATACTACTTAGATTTCATCTAGCAACCTGAAGAGATTGCTTTATCTACACAATCACTGGTGTGATGTCTCAAACTTTTGATCATTGTAAGTGTGAATACTTAGAAAAAGTCATGATCATAGGGGTGTAGCTCAGTGGTAGAGTGCTTGCTTAGCATGCACCAGGCCCTGGGTTTGAACCTCAGCACTACAGAAACCAACAAAACAAACAAACAAAAAGAAGGAAAATTTTTAAAAACTATAATAATGTGGTTTTAATTTTCATTTATATTATTATAATTGATATTTATATGTTAATCTAAAATATTTAAGTCTTTTTATCCATTACTATGAACAAACTATTCACACCTCTTATTTTTCTTCATCTATTAGGGAAATTAATCCATCATCTGTGATTGAATTGCAAATTTTTTTCAGGACATTTTCGCTTTGTTTTTATACACTGGGTACTTTCCCCATGCAGACTTTTTATCATTGGTATTATTCCGTGAAACTTATTGTCATTTTTCTTTTAGGAAATTTGGGTCTTTTGTTATACTTTATGGCAGTATAATCCTGTATATCTTTCAACCAGTATCCTCAGATGATAACATCTTGCAAAACTACAGTATAATATCACAAGCAGAAACCTGACATTGCCACAGCCTATCCACATTAATCAGATTTCATCACCCTTTATCGTGTACTCAGTCTCTGCGTTTGGTTCTATGCATTTTTATCAGGTGTAGGTTTGTATATCCATCACCACTGTGAAGATAAAGAACTTTTCCATCACCAGAAGTTTCTCTCATAGTCCCCTTTTATAAACAAATTCACCTCAGTGGCAACCATTAATTTCTTCTCTACTCCATAATTTTGTCAGTATAAAGACATTATATAAGTAGTACTATATTTTGGATGAATGTCCCCCAAAAGTCCACATGAACAATCTTGTTCTTCAAGGTGGAGGCCCTGGGAGGCGCTGTGGAACTTTAAGAAGTGGGGCCTGGTGGGAGATCCTTAGGTCACGAGGGCATGCCCTCAAAGGGGATTGCAGAGTCCTGGTAACTTTCTCTCTTTCTGCTTCCTGCTTTGTGATGGGGTCACTCACTGTAGCATGCGCTTCCATTATGGGCATCTGCTACCTTCCTCAGAGGCCAAACCAATGTGCTTCACAGTCTTGAATTTGAACCTCCAAATTGTGAGCTAGCTAAATGTTTTCTCTTTACAAGTTAATTACCTCAGGTAGTTCATTGTAGTAACATGAAGATAATACAAGATGTGACCTTCCAGAATTGTCTTTTTTATTTAGCATAATGTCCTTGAGATTCATCTATCTTGTTGTCTATCAGTAGTTTGTTCCTTTATATTGCTGAGCAGTATTTTATGCTACAGATGTACCACTGCTTAGCCATTTTCACTCAAAGAAATTTATCTTTTTCTTTTTTCCAAATTTTTCGTTTTTACAACACGGAAAGCCACTGTGAACATTCATATGCAAGTGTGTAAACCTATGTTTATGAAAATATACTCACCATTATTAGTGGTTAGGGGAATACAAGCTGAAACCACAAAGAGATAGCACCACCTTCACATTGGAATGCCATGAAGAATGCTGACAACAGCAAATGCAAGATGAGATGGAGAGAAATGTCTTACACGTTTTATGCTGCTTAGAGCCCACAAATGAGGTCTGGGCTTGTCTGCTCTTCTCTAGAGGAACTGAGAACTTGTGTTCTAACCCCAGGAATGCTTATTTGTTGCTAGACTGATCTGGCTCTTGTGTTGGAAGAAACTGAGCCTCTGGTGCCCCTCCTTCTCCATACTTGAGGGAGATATGGAGGAGCAGGCTCTCGGAGTAGAGCTCTGTCCATAATTCCACTCTGTGATTATCAAGTTAGCTCAAGCAGAAGCATCCTGCCTCTTTGGAGGACCCTGAAAGGCAGGCCAGGAGGGTGGCAGCATCTCCTGCTGAGCCATCCCAGGCTGCTTCCTCTCCATTATCAGCAGCAGCTTTGCTGCTTCTTCATAATATGAGAAAAAGTTCAAGTTCAGTTTTGCTTATGTTTGCAAATCAAACAAGGTTTAGGTCATTTATGAGGTCTAACTAGTTTTGTATGCTCAGGGACTCTTTGGGCCTGGTGTCCATTTTAATTAACTTTAATGCTATTTATGTTATGGAAGAAGCTGGACATGCTCTCTCTTTCCTGATCATACAATACAAGCAAAGACTTTGAAGACCTGGCTGCTGCTGAACCATGCTAAAGAGCTGGGGTGCCAGTCCAAGACCCTCAGCATGACAAAAGAAGGCACACAGAGAGCAGTGCCCTAGGAGACAGAGCCAGAGGTAGTTTCTGCTCCTGGTTCCATGAGTGGGGAGGTAGTGAGATCCAGTGTCTTTACAAGGCTATAGTATACAGAAAATATACAAAAAGGTCAGGGGTCACTCCTCCCCAGTCTTTTGGTAAAGGAAAATGTCCAAGCACTGGAGCAACTCTCTTTTGTCCCAAGGAACCCATAGAGTGTCTCTGGATCTTCAGAATCTCTCTTAGTCTTCCAAGTCCGGCCCCTTGTCTTCTCGGTCCTCCAGATGTTGTCCTTAGAGGTTTAGAGGACCTTCTGGATATGGGGAGGGAAGCCTCCATTCTGGATAGAGAGAAGGGAGCCTTCATCTCATGCTGTCTCTCAGGTATTAGTGAGTGGTGCTGAGTGTGGCTTAGTATATCTTAGCAGGTGTCATCCTGTCACTGGATGTGCTGTGTGTGTTTTACCATGATTCCTGTGGCTGTAACTCTATGGTCTTTTCTTTTTTGGTAGGATGATCCAGTCTATCAGCAATAGCTTGGCCTCATTTCTGTTCTAACTGGTGCTTTCTGCTCCACTATGTCTTCACTACTTCCTCCTTCTGGCCTCCAGCTGAAGGCGTCTTTCTCTCTCTGCTACTGCTGTGTGGTCACCTGAAACTCCCCATCCTGCCTTGGCAGAGATGCTTCTTGGTGCATGTTGTTATAACACAATATTTATATTTTAGGTGTATATGTGTATGTATATGTATATGTGTCTTAGTTATTTTTCTTGTTACTGAGACAAAATACCCAATACCCCAAGTTAAAGGAGAAAAGGATTATTTAGCTCACAGTTTGTAGAACTTTAAGTTCATAGCTGTTGGCTACAAGGAAAAAGAGCATTGCAGAGGAGAAATAGTTCATGGTGGGCAGAAAGCAGCAAAGTAGTGAAGAAGTAAAGCAGTGAGTGGCAAGGAGTGACTCTCTTTCTGTCCCTTATATTCTATCCAGGGTACCTACCCTTTGGTAGTGCTCCCTTAATCCTGAGGCAGCCTTAATCCTGACACTGCACCATGAATCAATCCAGTATCACATCCTTGATCCCAGCATCACAAACCCTAGATCCAGTCACCTCCAAAAAGCCCCACCTATTACCTCATGAATATGTATAATGTGTGTGTGTGTATGTGTGTGTGTGTGTGAGTGTGTTTGTGTGTGCATTTGTATGTAGATAGATAGCATTAAAGTTACTTAAAAAGGACACCAGGCCTGAAGAGTCCCTAAGCACACAAAACCAGTTAGACCTCATAAGTGATCTAAACCTTGTTTGATTTGCAAACATAAGCAAAACTTAACTTGAGCTTTTTTCCTATATTTGCCAATATCAAAGCAAAACAGAATTTAAGCTCAACCAATCAGAAACAACCAATTAATTGAACATAATATAATGAGGGAATTTCTACTTGAGCAGACAAAATACAGTGTTATGGTTTATGTCTAGATGTTCCCTGAAAGCCTCATGTAGTCGTGGGGTGAGCTTCTAGAGTTTTTGAGTGATTCATGGTCCAATGCTAGGATTATGGGTGTGCTACTCCTGCCCTGGGGCGGGTAGCCCACATACAATATAAGGGAGGGAAAGAGGCTTGCTCTCTGCTGCTCCTCCCCCTTTTTGCTCTTGCTGCTTTTGCTGTCTTGTGTACCCTTGAAGTGTTGCCCCTGTGCCATGGTACCCTGCCTTGGAGCCAACTGATTGTAGACTGAAACCTCCATAAACTGTATAAACCTTTCTTTTCTTAATTTGGGGCATTGGGTATTTTATCTCAGCAAGCAGAGAACAGTAACTAAGACCTACAGCAACTGTATAACTGCTACTGATCAAATTATGTCTGCACTATGCTTCCACTTCTGCACAAATACTCGCCATTGGACCACTAAACCGCTGTCAGTTTGGTGTTCCCCAATTCATAGTTGCTAATTACTCAAATACACTTTCCAAGGTTTTATTGTGCTTTGGTTTGACTTTTAAAACTGTAGGTAAATAGATATTAATAGTAAAGGAAAGGAAATAAGGCTAATAGTCTCTAGTTTTTTTCTTCATCCTCCATTCCCATTTTGCTTTCTACCTTCAACAGTGTACTTCATGAGCATGCCAGAAAGAGGTTTCCTTCTACTTCTTTTCCTTCCTGCTTAGACCTGTACTTAAAGTTCCCTGAGCTGTGGGTTGACCCTCCCTGGGTGAAGTGGGAGCCAGGGCATTAGACCATTGCTCCTTTCCCGGGGATGCTTGGCTCTCTCTACTGTTTACACAGCACATGATTTTGAAGTTCAGAAATTTCCCTGTACTTCCCTTCCAAAAAAGGCTTTATTCATTCTTTCCTAGCAAACCAGTCCACTCTTTTCCCCAAGTGGATTGACATCCTGATTTGATGAAGGAGGAGGTCATGGACATAAAGGAGAAATGAGAAAAGCACCGAAATAATTTTTAAAATTTGATCTTTATTTTTCAGGAAAAATATAGCTGTCCCTGGCTCACACACATATGCACAAATATGCCCCTTTCCCCAATCTGTTGAGCCCATCAAGGATAGCCCCTGATCTATTAGACCAGGACAGGAAACCAGGTTAGACAAGGACAATCTGGAGTCTTTCAGGGGCATAGTCAGGGAGCTTCTGATGGGTGTTACATTTCTCAATCTGGGCACTGATTGAGAGTACAGTAACTATGGTAGAAATCTTGGTTGTAACAATCCACTCCTTTGAGAATAATGCTATCTTTTGCCCTTGACCATGGACTGCTCCCCTGTGGCCTTGCCTGCCTGGCCTTGCTTTTAGAGGTCCCACTGGGCTAAGAAGCATGGTTGCCATTGTCCATGTCTCCACTTCAGCTAGATTATCTTTCTCTGGTTGTGCACTCCCCACCCCAGAGCTTTCCTTGGTGATATTTCCTTTGCTGCTCATTTCTCAGGTCCTGCTCCCTTGACCTGGTCCAGCCTAGATTAATTAATGAAGACCTCTGCATGCCTTAGCCTGCCCTAGTCTATCTCTCCAGCCCTGATTATTCTGTTTCAGTGTGAGCCATCTTGGCTCATCCACATTCAAAGCACTGCCTGGAATTTTATCACCAACTTGGGCTAAGTGACAGGAGAATGAGAATAGAAGGAGAAGGAAGAGATGAGGCGGTGATTGTCAGCTATACTATTTTGAATTAGACAGTCAGGAAGTTGAGCATCTATTTTTTTTAATATACCTTTTATCTAGGAAGATAGACCAAAAAGTAAAGGCAGCATTTCCCTCAAGACTCAGGAGGGTGCAGGTTTAGGATAGAGCAGTGCGCAGTCTTGTCTCCATTAAAGGGATCTTTGGTTTCATCTGTAATGTTTTGATTTTTATAAAAAGGATGCATTTATATGTTATTTGTGAAATTAAGAGGTAACAAAATAGCATACCTGTCTAGAAACACGAGCATTTTTAGAAAAGACAAAAGCCAGAGAGTCTGTGTGCATAACAAATACACACATATTAGTCTCAACACTAGCAATTGTATCTAGTCTGATACTCCTGCCCTGGATGGAGAGCATATCTCACCCCTCTTTGAAGGTCTAGTGTTAACCAGGGATGCTGGCTGGTTATTTAGCCTTTGCAAATTACTATTTGAATCACATTAAAGGACTCCATATGACTCTCTTAGGGGTAGCACAGGAGAAATAATTGGAGGAGTAGGAAGGAAGGATCTAGCAAGTTGAACTGTAAACAGAGGGAAAGGGCTCTCTCCTTGGAAGTTTATTGTGTCTGCAAATGAGCAGCAGGTACAGGAAGGGGGGCATTGTTCTGCTTACTTTTCACCCCTGTGGTCCCTGTAATCTGGCCGTGTGTGTACTTGCAGGGAACTCATGAGAAAAGCGTCTTCTTCAAAGTCTCCCAACACAATTAAAAATAAAAATCGCTGCCAATCATGGAGGAAATATGTTGCCACAGCAATTGAGTTCCAGCTCTTAGTCTTGCACACTCTGACTATCTGGTGTGAATTGTGAACTGCTCCAAAGTGTACCCAGATTGGGGGTGGGGGGCAGTCACCCCTCCCTTTAAACTGCTGTTCCTCTCCATTTGCTTCCACAGATGCCAACATAGTTCCTATTACATTAATATGTCTGGGAAAGTGAGAAAATGGTACTAGAATTAATTAAGAGATAATATGCCACTTGAGAGGTAATCTGAGCTCACTGCTCTTAGCATCCCCTGCATTCCTTTCTTTCCAACTCCATAGGTACTATGGAAAGGATAATGTAAACTTCAACAGGAATAGGCAAGAAAAGTGAGACATATTCCCAGCCTATGAAGAAATTCAATCTTAGCCGTGTCTATAAGGCAAATTTTGAAGGCACTAAAGAGATTATTAAAGAATGAAAAGGAAATAGTTGGGTTCCTAAGGTTAAGGTGACATGCAGGTGTTGGAAGAATGTGGTTGAAATGAAGACTTAAAAATAAAGAGAAGTAATACCAGTCTCCAATAAAAAGAACTGGGGATCCTTAAAGAAATGTCTCAATTCAGAAGTGGGTCAGGGGATACACAAGATGAACCTTGGAGGTCTCATAGTTCTGAGAAGTAAGGAAATGCTCAATCAAAACTCTAAAATAAAATAAAATAAAATAAAAGCCCCAATTAGGTATGTCAAATGGACACAAGAGCCAGGTGACTGTCAGAGCTTCCAATAGACAAAACTGTAAGAATTTGTGTATGAAAATAAATAACGCAGTATTAAATTATAACCAAAGTGTAAATATCTGTGAGTCTATATGATATAAATAAATCACTGAAGAAATAAATAAGTGGAAGGTAGGAGACAAATCTGATTTTAAAAGCATTCCAAATAATTTATGTATATATACCACTTTCAAGGAGGTGAAATATAATTTCCACTGTATATACAGGCTGCGCATGTATAATGACTTCTAAAAAATACAGTAAGAAGGAGGAGAGAAAAAGACTAACGTGACATGGAGAGAGCTGATAAACATGGCCTGGTTGGGGTGATCCCGACTAACACTGTTACTGGTAAATCCTATTAATACCATGTCTGTTTGACGTAGATGGTACTTCAATGGTACTGAATACCATTGAATACTATTGCATACCACTACCTCAATGGTATTCCTCCTCACACTCCATACCACCAGTATAACCATGAGTGAATACTCAAGAAAAAAAATTGAAGGACAGTCTAAAATTGAAGGACAGCACTCCTCAAATATATGGAGATCTTCAAAAAACCAAGAAAAACTGTGACAGTGTCACAGTCTAAAGGAATCTAAAGAGACAAGACAATTAAGTCTAATGTGATATCCTGGATGGAACTGCAAAACAGGAAAGGGACATTAGGGAAAATCTGAGAAACAAGATTAAACTATGAACTTAATTGATAATAATGAATCAACATCATTTCTTGCCACCATGTCAGCTGTCATATGAAATTGAATCTGGGTTTCAAAGGAGGCTCTTCCACTTGCAGCCAGAGTCTAGAATTTCACAACCACCTTGACAGACATATTTACACTGTAAAATATTGAAATGAGCACAGTTGTACTTTAAACTGTAATGCTCTGCTAAATACCTATAATTTCAGGTAGTTTCTTTCAGAAGTGAAAGTGTTATTTTCAACTCTCTGATTTGTGTGTTCTGGCTTTGTTGACAGAGTAAAACTGAGCCAAAGAAGCAAAGAAGCACATTTGTGGAAGGGTGCACGAAATTGCATATATTCAAAATTAAATAATTTTCACAAACCCATATCTGTCATCTGCCTCCTAAGGAATGGTGTTTTCCTTGCCTTGAAATTACATAGATTGAAATTTTCTTCTTAATCTCAAAGCAGTAAAGCTATTTTTATTTAATTATGCATGCTTTTAAGGGGACTGCTTAATAAATTCAGTTCTTATCGGTTGGAAGGCGTCTTCCGCTTATACTGTTGTCTCTGACATCTTCCTGTGTGGTCCTTTGTTTTCTAATCAAAACCACAGCTTCTGCATTAAGTGAGAAAAGGATTTTATTTTCTCAAACTCATTTAATGCCCGAGCAAATCAGAAGCCAGCTCCAGAATGCTGCCACCTCTTTATTTCTTGTGCTAACCAATTAAAAGGTGTTCCTCTCATGATAATAAAGTGTAACCTGATTTCTCTGGCTCACTGTTTAATTCACTAGCTGGGATCACACTGGTCTTAGATTCCAGAATCATCTAGGGCTCTACTTAGTTCAAACCTCTTTTCTGTTGGGGTGAAAATATTGAACCATTCCTTCCCTTACTTGGAGCTGGCTGTCACTGGAGCCAGTAGCAAAGTCAATGCCACACAGAGCTAATTGCAGAAACCTCTTCGAACTGTTGTTCTCCACGGGGCAGTGTGCATACAAGGGATGCACCCTCGGTAATGTTTACATGCCGAAAGAGAGCATAGAGTGCCGCTGGAAATCAGGAAGCAGAAATTCATAATTGCATTTCTCCAAATATCTGGATAATTGATTTAGTAAACTGGATAACTGCCATGATGCTTCTTTCCCCTTTGTGCTTGTATACAAAGCTAATGAGAAATTGAGTAAGATTTTAATATTGTAGAGGACATGTACTGTGCTTCTAAAACAGCGTGCGTGTCCTTTGCTGCCAGAACTGGTTTTGTCTAACTTTTGATCCAGCCCTTCTGCTTTGATGTAACTGAAAGATTTAGCAGAATAAGAAAAACTAACACTTTTATTGAACTTTTAAGTTTCTAAGTTGCTTTCACATCCATACTCCAGTGTTGTATGAAAACTCATTGTTACTTTCTCTATTGTACAGCACCGGACACTAAGCCATAGGATGTCAGGGACTAGGTGTTGAACTAGTAAACAGGAACCTTAGTACTGAATTTACTTCTTAGGATTTTTCCATCCTCTACAAATATTTATCTTTGAGGGTGCTGCATTCATTTGATGGATAAAATGTGCCCTAAACATAGCATATACACACTCACACACACAATCTTGTTTATAATTTCAAGAGATTCACTATTAGCCCCAGGTTAAGAAGTACTGTCTTATATTGAGTAATTCCTACAGATGTCATAGAACAAGAAGGAAATTCTGAGATGGGACATTGAAAATTTAGAAGATAAACATTAACACGAAGTCCTTTTATTCTTTTGCCAAATTTTCTCCTCTCCTGGAATACATTATCTCTCAGAGGCAATGGCATATCCTGAAATTAAAAGTGTTAAAAAATGTCCTGCGGGGATGTATGCAAAAATAGAAACATGTAGATGGAAAAAAAACCTGAGAAGATATCAAACTGAAAACATGGGAAGAAGGGTACAATGAAAGGGAACATCAATAATATCTAGCCAGACATTTTCAGTTATGATACTGTGCAATCAGCACAGCCTTTATATCTAGGAAGTCAATTCAGAGTGGGTTGGGGACCTAAAGAGAGGCTTGGGACTGACATAGTGTGGAGGAATCTCAAGAGACTGTCTAACC
This sequence comes from Chinchilla lanigera, assembly GCF_000276665.1. NCBI lineage: Eukaryota > Metazoa > Chordata > Mammalia > Rodentia > Chinchillidae > Chinchilla > Chinchilla lanigera. The sequence continues at coordinate 6,011,598 of NW_004955467.1, read as the reverse complement.
CAACATCAAGAAAAGGCCTAGTGGGCACAGCTCTTCTTCATGCTTGGCCTTGTGTGATCTGTCCCATAGAGCAGCTGAATCTCCAAACCCAAAAGAATCCATGCTTTGCAGTAGTATCTGCTCATACTGAAGACTTGTATGACATTTTTTTGCCAAGGTACTTGTCAGTGTAACTTGCCCCAGTAAGTGCCTTGCCCTGCCTGTCAGTTCTCATGGATGTCCTTATTCCCAACTGCTGGATGGATATTGAATCATCATTTTTCCTGCTCTGAGGTCTTCCTGTCTGCCGAATTTAATTCACTGCCCTGCTTTGACCTCTTTCTTCTGCGTAAACTGTCTGGCTGGGCTATCTTGTTCCAAATAAGTCCTCCACTTTACTGTGCACATGTGCATCCACCGAGTTTGTGCCCACTCCAAGAGGCCTGAACACCACTCCAGTGTGGTGAGTCTCATGGTTATTATAGTCTGTTTTTCTCTTTGATTCATGGCTGCCCACAACCCCGTAGCTGCCCTTGTTACCATACCAATATAATCATGGCCTTATGCTTCAGCCCCTTTTATTCATTTCGCAGTAGGTGATTCTTCTTGGTAGAGGATTTAGAGGGGTTCATCTTTCCCTAAGCCTGGAGTGCTAGGGGACATAGTTGAGGTAGGAAATTGGAGAATGAATATGAGCAGTTACCATCATGTGCTGAGCTGAGATTTGCAAAATAACTTAGAGAAGTAGACCCTCCAACAAAGGTCAAAAGATTGTTTTCAAGTCCTCCAGAAATCCCCTTGCCAAACATCACAGAGCCAACTATCCTATTTTTAATTGGTACCTGGCTCCTACAAACTCTATCTTAGAACCATGATATTGATATTCAATATCTTGATTAGGGTATGGAATGTTAGCATGGACATCTGTCCACTGAAGTAATTCCAGGACCTAATTAGCAATTTTAAAATTTGATGATTGGTAACAATAACAAAATTGGTCTTCTTCAATGCAGTTACCTCAGTTATTTTAATGATGGCATTTGTCTGTTCAGTGATTCATTCTTAGCTTGGCACTCAACCAACAGATGGTCCAGCTAGATAGTGTCTACTTCCTGACACAGCATCAAGAATTGCTGTTGATTCATTTCACTATATTAATGGCCAATTTTGCCCAGTCAGGTAGATTAAATCGATAGGTTAGATCCAATTAGTCGACTCATTTTTTTCCTTCAAGAGACAAAAAAACCCATGTCATTTGAAAAAATTATATGTACCTTTTCTCCTAAAGATACGATTATTGTGTTTTTTTATGGAAGTAAGAAACAGAGTTCAAGATGACCTGAATGACAGTTGACATTAAAGACACATTCTAGGGGTAGGACACACAGAGTTTTTCTATTAGTACTGATAGAGAACACTGGTTGATATGAACCATAAGCCAAAAAACATGACATACGTGTGTAACGTACTCACAACAAGCTTCCTATTTTTATGAGGAAATAAATAGTTAATTCACAGTAGTTTTGAATAAAATAGCAACAGATTCCACCAAAGAGGGAATGTAAAAGTGGTGCTCAGAATGTACACATGTGTACTTGGGAATGGCTGATGATGATTATCTTTGACATTCATTCGGCATACTCTTCGTTATCACTTTTCTAAGGAAGCACTTATCCCAATGTGTATTTCGTCTAGCTGTAAATCAATGACAATTTTCAGTAAAAGTGTATAGCATCCAATGATGTTGGTGTGTCTTCAGACTCACCCCCATCAATTCATAAATGTTTCAGTTTGGGCCCATAAAACTGTGTAATTGGAACAGAATTCTAAAGCCATGTCTACAAAAAGTAATAGAACAATGCTTGAACTATTCTGACTGTTGTCTCTCACTGAGCTGTTAGGTAAATATGATTTATTCCTTGTGTTAATTCCAACCATAGTTAATACCTGCTGGCAATTTGGAATCTTGTGTGTTGGGGGGTTTTCTGAGGCTATAACTGGTCTCAGCAGGAAAGGATTCCATAATTGATCAGTGATGTCTGTTATGGGCACAGGAGGAGACAGTTATAGTATGCAGCAGGACTGACTGCAATATTATGCAGAGAAATCATATTCCATAGTAGCAGCTAAGTATGGCTGCTGAAAATGTTTCAGCACAAGTTCATCCAGGGAACATATAACTAAAATTAATTATTTTATGACCTAATACAGGTTTTCAGAAGCAGAACTGACCTTTACATAAGAAAACACAAACTATTAATCATTGAGTTCTATTATGCAATCTTACTCTTAAGGTACACAAAATAACTAGATTACTTCTAACTAGTAATTTTAAATTTTGAAGTTGAAAGTAGAAAGTCACACAAAGAACTATTGTTGCTATGAACACTGTGTCAAATGTGGAGAAAACCACATTTAATAGTTCTAGGTGATCACAATAGTCAAGTAATCCCTTAAAGAGAAATATTTCTCAACAATCTGCTAAAACATTGAGTTAATATATTACCCTCACACTAAACTCTTGGACTATGTTTCTAGTATGTCTCCTGAGGAGTTTTGACTCTATAAAGGCATCTTCCTAGTAGTGCAGTCTATGACCTAAGGGAAAGAATCTTTGTTCTGTGGAGATGTGGACATCTACCTAGGAAGAAGAAACATTTCTAAAGCGCTCTCAAAAATACGCTTCTTCCTCCCACTTTCTGGTGTGTAACAGAAGAACAGCTCTTCCTTGACAATAAATAGAATATCAGGTTGCAAATCAGAAAGTATAATTTATTTATGTTTGTATTTTGAGGTTCACACAATAATTAGCACATAGTAGTTAAATATTTACTGAATGTCTGGCAAGATATGTAATAAGTAATAAATAAATTAATGTAGAGTTGTGATCAATCAGGCCAGGTTAGCTATAGAGATAATGTGAGGTCATCCTTGCCTTCATACGTCTGGCTGATGAAATCTAAGCTTAAACAAAAAGAGCCAAGGATGTGAATTTTTGTGCATTCATACAATAGTAAAATGCCATAGTTGCCAGAGTTCTGATTCTGCGTGATGCAAACTTCCTATAATTCCATCAGTAGGTGGGGAATGCCAGAGGAAACCCTTTCTTGTACTTCTTATTTGGAATCTTGCTTGTCTCACTGCAGCAGTTATATCAAGTCTTAAAAAACGTATGGAAAAGAACAATCACTTCTTGGATGACCTAAGTTGGCATTCTCTAACTTTTCTCCAGGAAGAGACAGTGATAAATGTGGTCCCTTCGCCTTTCTTCTTCATTTACATAATGTTTTGGATAAATCATATCACCAGTCCACTTAGCAGGTGTCATGGGTTGCATTGTGTCTCTAACCACCCTCCCCCACCAATCAATATGTTAAAGTCCTAACCCCCAGTATCCCAGAGCATGACCTTATTTATCCACAAAAATAATCAAATTAAAGTGAAGTCAGTAGGGTGGGCCCTAATCCAACATGACTGTGTTCTTATAAAAAGAAGGGAAATTGAGGACAGGCACAGACAAGGGAGAACACCACGTGAACATGAAGATAGTCATTTACAAATCAAGGACAGAAGTATGGAACAGATCTTTGCCTCACAGCCTTCAGAAGGAAGAAACTCTGCCAGGACCTTGATTTGGATGAGATAATAACTTTCAGTTGTTTAGCCCACCCTGCTTATGGTACTTTGTTATATAGCTCCAGGAACGAAATATATCAGCTAAAACCAAAATGGCTTCACCTAAAACAGTCCTGTTTAGAGTGTGTTCTCTGACATGTGGGGTTTTTTTTAGCTGTCTAGTGTGCTACAATAAACCACCATGACACTTAGTGACTGAAACCAGGTAAAATAGCAACGACCTATTACATCTTCTATTTGAGGGTTGGCTGGGGTTCAGCTGGATGGTTCTTCTTCTGGTCTCATTAGGGCCCAATCACAGGCTACTTTTATTTGGAAACTCAGTTAGGAATAAAACGATCAAATTCCAGGATGTGGGTTTCAAATTCCAGGATCTCTTTTCATGTGGCCTGTCATCAGTCAGTATGCAACCCATTCTTCTTACAGTGTGCCTGGATTCCAAGAATGCAGAAGTGGACATTATTGCGCTTCTTCAGTGATAGTCCTGGAGCTGGCAGAGCATCACTTCTGTCATGTTCTGATAGTCAAAACAAGACATGAAACCAGCCAAGTTTCAAAGAAAGGACAAATAGATACAGCTACCTCCTTTTAGAAGGATTCGGATAAAATATGTGGCCAGCACTCAGCTGCCACTAGGTTACTGTGTGCCTTTTGGCCTCCCATGCTTATGCTTCAGTCCTTCTTAAAGCTGCTTTTTCCATGCCTCCTGGCTTATTCCATCTGCAGGATCTGTCTGAGGTAGAAAACATAGCAGAGGCTTGTGCTCATGCACACTCAGTTTCAGAAGTGATGTGCTATCTGGATCCTGTATTGCTCCTCCAGTTTCCATCGCTGTCAATTGCATAAGCGAACAAGTGTCAGAGTTCAGGCACTTCATGCCCTTCCCTTGCATTGATGCAACTGGCTGAATCTTGACTAGTGCTCATGGCTGGATCTCTGGTTTCAGGTGCCCATCTTCACACTGCCAACATTCCCAGCCAACATCATAATGGGGGCCCTACTGTTTTATGGTTGGCGGAAGATGTCAACTACCTGTCTCTAACCAATACATTGTGCTGGATTTACCGATAAATTGTGTGGAACCCCAAACTTGTCTATGTATGGTGTCCTATCAGAATGGATGTTACGTGTCTAACAATTTCTAAAACTGTGGTTGAGAATGATGTGTTCCTTGAACATTGTGTCTGATAAACTTGACTCTACTTTTGGAATATCTTTGTAACATCTTCAATAGCTAGACATTATTCCCCTGACTTTGTCACATCCTGATGTAGATTTTCATGATAAGAAAACATACACCTGTATCTGTTCCTTCTCCCTGCTGCTTATAGTGAACTAGAAGTCCACAGTCTAAATCCTATGCTTAATGGCAGCCTTGAAGACATCAACTTTGAATGGCCTCTTACTACTGCACCTCTCATTTTCACTGGCGCTAATACTTTCATTCCTAGGCCCTAGGGCTCCCCTGCTATTAAACATAACAGGGACATTTCAGGGCATTCAGAGAAAGGCAAATCCACTTGTTCCAGTTTAAACAATAGTTTTGCACAACTGTGAGTTTGACTGAGCAGCTAGGACCTTTCGGTCTGCAAAAGAAGCTTAATTAAAACAAGGATATATTTGCTCCACTCAGGTAACATGGAAACACATGTTCAGGTGACTTCAGATGAAGCTATATCCAAGGTTCAAATAGTGCTAACAGTACTGTGTTGCCCTCCATCTCTTGTCTCAGACTAGTACCGTGCTTTATGGGTTCTTGGACTTCCCCGTGAGGATCCCAGTAGCTCTAGGCTCTCAGATCACAGGGAAGAATATCTGTCAAAGTGCCACTGTTTGCTCTTTCCAGAGTAAAGGGTGAGTGTCTTTCCCAGTCCTGCCTACACAAATCCTGCAGTTAATTTGACTGGATGGACCCCTGGCTCACTCTGCCTGAAAATCCAGGCTAGAGTTTTGATGAGTTATTGCTCCAATGCGGGCCTACAGAACTCCATGCAGATCTCATGGAATGAGGAAAGTAATGGAAGAAAAATCTCCAAATGAAGATTAGCAACTAGGGCTAGAAGAATATGCTGGGAGGTAAGGAATAACTATCAACTATACTGGGAGAAATAGCATGTAGGATGGCAGGTTCTGAAAATGTTTAAAAGGCTGGAATAATGGGCTTCAATGTCTCAAATGAGCTAGAATATGCATGAGGTATTTCACATGCGTGTAAAATGTCATTGTTATGTGAAAGACTCTAGTGGATTGTAGCTCAGTACGAGCTGGTAAATTGCTTTGACTAGCGTTAACAAAAGCTAATGCAGTCCCATTTTCTAACTACTGAAACTATTTAACACTGGAATGGGTGGCCTTAGGAGATAGTTTCTTACTTGTCACCAGATAGGATAAAGCAGAATCCATATAATCACTTATGGGGATGCCACCGCGGGAAATTGGGACTCATTCATCCACCTATCAATTCAGTACATATTTAGTGAATGTCTGTGGTGCAGGCTCGGATCTTCCAAAACAGATGCTGAAACAAAATTTGGCAAGTAGGCTATTTTTAAGAGAGCAGCACTAGTGGGAATGGGGAGGAGATAGGACTGAGCATGTGTAATACAGGGCCACCAAAATGTTGGCCTCAGGGAACTCTGGGACTTAAGAGAAAATATAGCCTGAAAGAGCTCTCATTTTGGGCTAAACTGGTCATGCTTTGGCACTTGTAATTTCATTAGAAGCTAGAAATGAAACTCTTGGGGAAGACAGGCAGTGTTCTCTGGGGATATGACTTTCTGCAGTTGAAGCAGACCCTAAAGGAGCTGAACGGTGAGTGTAAGTCCCACAGGGTTCACTGTAACCTACCCACTGTGTGTTGAACTCAGCTCTAGGCACTGAGAATGCAGTAGTCAGTGAAATTCAAGGAAAAGCAGGCATTCTGGCAGAAAATAAGAATGGAATTTTTTAAAATGCCTAAATATACCTAAATGAATGCAGATAAGTTAGTGATAAATGCTATGATGGAAACATTTATCATGATGATGATGAGGTTCTATCTTCGAGAACCTAATGGGGGGAAGATGTATCAGGTAGTGGTATGATGGCTTTACTGTTTTCACTAGTGATATTTAAGCAGAAACCTAGATGGTATGAGAAAGAATTCTGCCTGCATCTGGGAGAAGGGCATGCAGAGAACACAGCAAGCACACAGAAGAAAGAGTAAGGGCATGACTGTAGCTGCAGGGAGGGAGCAAAGAGAGTGAGAGGAGGTGAGCTCAGAAGGATACCAAGGGGTCCTTGCTAGGCTTTGGGACCAAGTTCATAATTGGAGGTCATGGTAAATGTTCATGGTGGGAAGAGGCAATAGGGATGACTTCTTAGAGACACTCCCTCTACGTAGGTTCTCATTTTAGAGAGAAGAACACTGAAACTCACACAACTGAAATGATTACTACAAAGCTGCATAGCTAGGTAGAAACCTGACAGAAAATCAGAACTGAGACAATATATGATACATTCATGAAGAATGCTGTGGCTATATGTAAGAGAAACTTTGCTTTCAAATAGGGTACAACAAAAGGAAATTTAATCACCTCATATTACTAGAAGACCAGAGTTGGGAGGGCCCTGAGCATAGTTCTATGAGAGGCTCCAACATCTTATCTGAACCCTCAGTGTATCAGCCAGGATGGGCCAGAGCATGCTGCAATGGCAGAGTTGGATTCTATTGTTTTTTTAAAAAACAAAGTGTATGCATATTCTCCTCACATTACATGTCCATGGTGGGGAATGACAGCATTCCTCACTGTAGTCAGTTAAGGATCCTTGTGGTCAAAACCACTCCTGTACAGAACACTGTTGAGTCCACCATGTCAGAAGGAGATGTGAATTATAGTTTCTGGTAGCAGAAATTTGCTGCTCTGCTTCACAAACAACACACAATTTCTGCTCCTAATTTTTACTACTCATTGACAAACACTAGTCACTTTTTTTCCTATTCACAAATGGGCCAGGAATTGTAATTCTACTATGTGCTTGGAAGGCAGAGATACTAAGTAAACAGTGTACAATATGTAATACAACAACAATTGTTAATGTCCTACCACTTTGTTTGAAATTCTGTTTTTATTGTTTTTGTGTTGTTTTGTTTATGTCTTTGTTTTTGTTAATTTGGTTTTGCTCTTTTCTCTTTAAAATAATATATAACAGTGTAAATGGCTATTAAACTAAAGATTAATTTTCATCCACAGCTGCCCCCTCCCCCGTGCTCCCAGGTTATAACATTCAGAGAGAAAATATTCCAAAAAAGAATGGGAATTATCACTATGTTTAAGAGCAAGGAAATTCCCCCCAAAATCTCCAAACAGACTTCTCTGATTTAGTACTGGTGAAAACTAGATCACATGACCATTCTTAACCAATCATTGCTAAGGTTAATAGAATTACTGGAGTTTATCCAGCCCAACTGGGGTCTTTTCTTAGAGCTAGAGAGTGAAAGTCTGTTCCCTGAATTTGAGAGCTGTCTGAAGTTAGTATAAGTGTTGGGAAAGACGGTTTGCCCCTTGACTTTTAATGAGTCAAATCCTCAGGGAAAGAGCTTTAGTGCTATCAACAATTCATACATTGAAACTAGAAAGGGAAAAGAGAAGGCATGGTGGCAAAGCAGGAGGGCTGAAAAATTAATAAAAATATGGTGCACTGCAATGGGGGTTGGAATAAATGATCCTGAAGCTCCCACCCAATCCTGAGATAATATTATGTTCTGTGGGTTTCCTGACATCACCATTTATGAGCATGGGAATTCAGAACACATTTTAACACACGAGTGGTGATCTAAGAAGCCAAATCAATTTCTGTTACTCAGAGTGGCTGATCAAATCTTATTAGTGTTCCACGTAAGCGAGACTTATTTCTTCTACTATTCACAGGTATGGGAAAACAAATTTCAGAATAATGACAGTGAGGTGAAAACTCAGGGAAGAGGATGGGATGGGAGTGACTTAGAAACTGCACATAGTATAAAGATTTAAAAGGTGAAGGAATGTTGTTGTAGTGGATTGATAACTGGTGGTTGCCTTATAACCCTCAGCTGAACTGAGTAAGCATGGTGCTGGGTGTTGGAGGCCCACCTGGGGATAGGGATAAGCATAAGAGGCAGAATTGGAGAAGAAGAAGGATGGCTGTTGGGAGCTGAGAAAGGCTGTGGAGCTGGTAGAAGCTGTAAGGAGCTGCTGGTTGTTTTGTAGGAGCTCGTCATGCTGGCTTTCCTAATGAACTTGGCTGTTTTCATCCTCTGAGGAGCTTGGGACCTCGTTGGCACTGAGAATGGCTTTGGTTCACTTTGGGGGAGCTCCGGTCCTCACTCTGAGCATTGCTTCCTTGGTTCTGGAGGGGAAGATGGTGCACTGCCGGTCTCCTGGAGAGGCTTGCTGCGTTGGCTTCCCTGATGAGAACTCGGCCACCTTGATCACTGGAGGAGCTCGGGACCTCACTGTTGCTGAGGATGGCTGTGGTACCTTTCGGGGGAGCTCTGGTTCTTCTGAGCATCGCTTCCTGGCTCCAGTGCAGATCCCTCAGCCTGCTAGCACTGATCCTTCATCCTGCTGCCACAGACATCCCAGATTCCACCACTGACCTTTGGGCCTCCGCAGCACAGATCTGTAAAACAGGCCTGCATGAGATGTTGTTGTAGGCTGTGGGCCTCCAGTTGGATTCATGGGAGGCATTGTTATGAGCTGTAGGTATTCAGCTGGACTCATGCAGGACATTTCCGTGGGATCCAGGCTCTCAACTTGGTTCTTGGTCTAAAATCTGTAGACAGATTTCCTGCACTCTTTTGTACATCGTTGTTTGGGTGATTATTGTAAATAATCATATAAAATATGTGTCCTGTGTTATATTGTTCCCCTTGCAAAAATAAGCCCCAAACCAACACACCTGTCTACAAATATGTTATGATTTCCAAATGTATATGCCTGTCCTCTGTCCTGAGTTTTCAACTGTCACGCTGGACAGCTCCACTCAAAGCTGGCACAGGCACTTACTTCATCATGGCCAGCGCTAACTCTATCCTGAAACTGCTCTTTGACTGTGCTTCTGTAAGTCCCAACTACTATTCTTTCATCTCATATTCTCTCTCTTTCTCCTCCTCATGTTTCTCTCTCTTATAGCAATGGTGATTGAACCCAGGCCTTTTTCTAAAGGACTTTTCTTAAAAACTATTATTATTATTCTTTTGAGACACGGTCTTGCTAAATTGCCCAGGCTAGACTTGAACTTTCAATTCTCCTGCCTCAGCCTCCCAGAGTGCTGGAGTTACAGGCAGGCACCACTCTAACCAGCTCCCTACTCTTTTTTACTTAGAGATTCAACAAACATGTGATTCTGACAGTGTTTTTTCCCTAATTATAAGGGATCAATAGTTTCCCACCAATTGCTGCCTAGTCAAATTCTTTGGCAGGTGACTCCATGCCCTTCTGCTGGTCTCACTTGGAAGACGTCCTCAGGGTTTTTGCTAAACTGTATCCCTACCTCATATACCTTCACCACTCCACAGCTCCCCCTTTTCATGTTCCCTCCGCAGGAAACATCTTCCCTTGCTGCTCCTTATTAACTCTTAATCATCCTCCAAGCTGCTGCTCCTTACTTGGCCAAGAAAGCTGCTTTGACCTTCACCCCCACCCCTGCCAGGAGCTCAGCTGGGTGCCTGTCTGCTCTCAGAAAACTTTGCCCACCTTTGTCATGGAGCCCAAGCATGTTATGCGAAAATCATTGATCACTTCTCTTGCTAATGGACGGGCTCACTTTCTTACTCTTTATCTTAGCACTTTCCACAATGCCTCCCAGAGAGCGGGCACTAAACAACTGTTTGTTGAACACAACCATTAAGAAGAGATGAAATTGAGGGAGGGGGAGGAGGTGCAGAGGAAGAGAAAGAAGGAAGACATTAAGCTGAGAATGCCAGGCAGTGCGTGGTCACCCCATTCTAGGGTCAGCACCTCCATCTTGCATCACAGAATCTGGCTTCCCGCTCCATCTTACCATTCTGCACTTTCCAGAAGAGGAACTCAGCCTTTCCTGGACGAGGATGTGTGGTTTCGGTCACACATGAGTAGGACTGAAAGGCTAGTTTCAGAGAAAATTCTTTGTCGCCCTCACTCTGACAGCCTGTCACTGCCTCCAACCAAAACACGCGCAGGCACGTAGGATTTTGGTCTTAGCGACTGCTTTTAACTCTTAGCCCCCGGCCCCGCGCCCTGCCGCTTTCTCCAAGGACACAAGCCAACAACCGTGACTGCGACTTTGTCTTGGAGTGACCTCCTAACTTTGAAAGGTAGACGCGGGTCTCCTTTCTACAGACCTGGCCGAGCACAAAAATGGGCCCCTCTCCCCTAGTCAGCTGTAACATACAGATTTCAGTCCGGGGACAAAGGGATTTTAAAGCTGAGTCTTAGAAACCCAGACCGTTTTTCTCACTCAGCTGGGAAAAGAGGGATACCAGATGCCACGCCGGGCTGGGGCTACCTTGTATCTATGTGCGTGCCTAAGCAAAGAGTTCAAGGGACCAGATCTAGGTTCTTCACACTTCGTGGCACAATCCTCTCAGGCAAGCCCCTTGAGTCCTGGCCTCAGTTTAGGAACCTGTAGCAATGGGTTTGACCTTTTTATCCCGGCTACCAGCATCACCACTAGGGAGAGGCAGAGGCTTAAGGAAACGCAAACTCCCTTTCTGGACGCCCACCAACCCCGGCTTGGCTAGGGTGTGACCCGAAGCGAGGGCTGAAGCGGTTTTCGCCGGGACGTCTGACCCTGCAGAGGGCCGGCTCCGGACAGGTCCCTCGCCTTTCTTCTGGGGGCCCTCTTTGGCCCCCTCCTTCGCCGGGGTAACTGGTGTCGGGCTTTGGTGCCCAGGCACACCAAGTGCGGCGAGCTGGCCGGGTGGGGTAAGAGGGAAGGAGTCCTACCCCCGCGGGCGCCCGGGCCGGAACGTGGGCGGCGGTGCGCGGCTGCCCCCCCTCGCGGCGCTCCCGCGTGTGCGGGTGTGCGAGTGCGTGTATCTCCGTCGCTCCCTCTCGCACACGCTCGGGCACTAGTGCAGGCTGCGAGCCGGCGGCTCTGCTGGGCTCGCCCGCTCCAGCCGCTCCGCGCCCTCCTCGCCGCCGCCGCCACCGCTGCA
>NW_004955467.1:5960077-5998911 GCF_000276665.1 Chinchilla lanigera | reverse complement strand
GGCGGCGGCCAGCGCGACTGTCACCTACGAGACGTGCTGGGGCTACTACGACGTGAGCGGCCAGTACGACAAGGAGTTCGAGTGTAACAACAGCGAGAGCGGCTACCTGTACTGCTGCGGCACCTGCTACTACCGCTTCTGCTGCAAGAAGCGCCACGAGAAGCTGGACCAGCGCCAGTGCACCAACTACCAGAGCCCCGTGTGGGTCCAGACGCCCAGCACCAAGGTGGTGTCGCCGGGGCCCGAGAACAAGTACGACCCGGAGAAGGACAAGACCAACTTCACCGTCTACATTACCTGCGGGGTAATCGCCTTCGTCATCGTGGCTGGCGTCTTCGCCAAGGTCTCCTACGACAAGGCCCACCGTCCTCCACGGGAGATGAACATCCACAGGTGAGAGTCAGCCCCAGCCGCTGCCCTAGGCTCCCGTGGCCTCCCCGCTTTACTACACCTCCCTAGTCCTCTCCACTGGCACCCACGGATTCTCCTGATTCACTTTCACTGTCACTCCTTTTACTTACAGTAAATCTCCCACCGTCTTGGCTTTTCCATCCCCTGGGAACCAGAAATGCGTGGTTTGGTGGTGCTGGTATTTAACGGGCAGTGAAAGAATCAGTGGAGTCCATGAAGTTCAAGTGCAAGAATTTTGCTAATTCTGGCTCCGTTTTCATGCCGTGTGGGTACTTTGATCGAGGCTTTTAGGGCACTGAGCTGTTTGAGTAAAACCAAAGTGTCATCTTCAGTAGGGTTTGAATAATGTTGGACTCTACTGAAAGAGGATCAAGTCCTTTAGGGTATACTCCGATGGTCTGAGGCCTGAGAAATGGGGTGTTAGGGAAAGGCTGCCTCTGCTGGGAAGAAGGAAGGTTTCTCCATTTCATGTTGACCAAGCACAGATGGTGTGTCTCCGAGTGGGATGCTTCTCTTCCCTGCTGAGACTGGAAGACTTATTCTTTTAAGCCCTGTAGGCAGAGCTCTCTGACTTAACAGTTCTTACCATGTTCAACTTGGTGGGCATCTTTCTCGGCACACCTGGGAGAGGCCCTGGCGGCTGCCTCATACCAAAGCTTAGGCCAAGAGCTCAAAACATGGCAGCCTGTGACTCCGTGGTTCTGTTCTGACCACGTTCCACCCATCACTCTGGCTCCTACATGACCCACTGGGATGCCAAAGCAAGGGGGTAGCAGGAGCTTTGCCTTCCCTTCTGAAACCTGGAACCGGAGGGACGCAAAGTTAGCTCTGTTGCCAGTGTCTTCCTGGAGCTGAATGGCTAGATGTGGTTCCACGGAGTCTTCTGGGGATCCTGAAAATCTTGCCACAGGAAATGCCTCCTTTTCTGGTGCATGATGTGGGTACTGCCCTGGTATCCAGGAGCGCCCCCCCCCCCCCGCCAATATGTCTGCTTCTGAGTTGGCCCACCAGAGCCTGTTCTGACTCATCCACCCCTAGCTCCTTTCTATAACTTGTTTGTTATTCCCGTGGCCTGAAAACCTCCTTCCTTCACTGCTGTGGACATTAATCACTCCTACCTTACTGAAGAGAAAGGGAGCCAAATAGAAATTTCTAGCCATGTTGAAAGAGCTGGGTTGTTTTTTTTTTCCAGTTTGATACTGTGGGTGTTGAGAAAAGCTGATACTCCCGGCAGGTTTTACTGAGTCAAACGCATGCAGTGTGGGTACTCTGAACTCAAGTGCTGGAATTAGGGTGACTCCAAAGGGAGCACCCATTTATAACTCTCTTCTCCCTAGGTTGCCACCGATTTCTCTTCCTCCCCCACCTTATTTCTCAGGCAATATAGCTTTACTCAGTGCCTGGACTGGCCTTGGACACTGATGGGACAATCGTGAGCAGTGGTCTGTGATCAGTCCTGGCTCTCAAATGCAGAAGACAGGTAGGACAATGAGCAAAATAAGGGCAAGATACTCCCTCCTTTGAGTCTTCTCTGGAAAAGACTCTAGCTTCCTTCAGCTTGAGAGACAGATAAGGAATTGCACATGGGGAGGTGTCTTCCCATAGTAGCTGTGCTGGTCCATCCCATCCCTCTACCTCTGTGGCAGTGCTTGGAGGCTTGTCTGTTCCCTCTTCCTCATGTGCTTGTCTTATCAAGCCTTTTCCTCTTGTTGATGGATATCCACGAACGTTTCTTTGGCTCCATCTCTTCCCTGAGCCATTGTTCTGTGCACTCTTAGAGAAAGCTGCCTGCTACCCTCACCCTGTCGCCTCATGCAGTTTATTCATAATTTGCTATGGTGCTATGAGGGTCTCAGCTGCTGCAAGCAGACATTTTTAGACTCTGGCATTGGCATGTGACCCTGGATAAGTCCCTGTTCCCCTGGATATTTCTTCCCTCTTCACTGCTCAGATGCCGCTATCACAAATAAAGGTAATTATGGTGATATCCTGGGGGCAGTTTCTCTCTGGGGCTGGGAAAGAAAGGTAACCTTGGGAAAAGGTGAATTTCAGGCCTTCAGACCATTATATAAGTATGGGATGTTTCCCCCTCAAGTTTACCTTCTGTTTTTATTCAGTTCACAGATCCTCTTCCAACAACCGAAGTCTTGCCTGGTCAGTGTTTTGGGTACCATCATACTGGGCTGCTTGGTAGGGATATTGTCAGTCTGTACAGGTGAGGCGTGGGGGACATGCAGGAGGACAGAACCTGAGAGAGCCATCTAGGACGCTCTGCAAATGACCTTGGGCAGGTCTGGGAAACTTCATTTTCAATCTGGGTACTTTGAGCACAGCAGAATCCCATCTCATTCTCTTCTTTTCAAGCACGTGAGGGTGAGTGTTCATATAACTAAGACTCCTGGATGGGGCTGCTGTATCGGTTCACATCTCAGAGGTTGCTGCTTTGCATTCCTGGTAGGTGTTTATGCTCCTTACTGGGGAATTGAAGCAGGGAAAAGGAGGGAGTGATGGAGGAGATAAACCTTCACACCATAATGTTTTCCCTCGGGAATTTGGGGAGCAGAAGGAAGGGGCACTGTCAGAGGTCAAAAGGAGAAGTAAGATGTACTTTCAGTTACAGATTCTTTGAAATAGCTTAGCAAAGACTTTTCCTTGCTGAAAAGAGAAGTAGAGCTATTCTGGTGTGTGATCCTCCCTGAAGACGCTACTTGAGCTGAGTCTAGGGAGTTTCGATGAGAACAGTCTCATTGGAAGGGATATTTGTGGGAGTTTAAAAGCAGTGAATGAATGGGTGGGCCTCTGTGTTCCCAGCCCTCTGCCCTCTGCTAGGAACATATATTCCTTAGGGCAGGACTTTCTCACATCCCCTATGGGAAAGATTTTAATTTTTCCAGAGTAATTAGACCTTGCTGTCCTGTTTCCAAATGAGAAGTCAGTGTGTGGGGAAACTACCGGCTCTCCACTGACTGTAGCCGACGAGCACCAAGTAGACCCCGCCAGCAGAACCCCATAGAGGAGAAAGAGAGGGCACAGGGGCCAAAGGCAGGGCCATTTGCTGCATGTGGACAGCCAGCCTTTCCTGATGAGAACCCTTTTCCCACTAGGATCTCTACTCCTTTCCTCATCTACAACTGCTCAGGCTGAAGTGCAGGCTGACTGACTGCAGACATCTGCTGGTGTTAGTGTTTATTCAGTGGCTCTGCAGTGCTGCGCTGGAGTTGTCTACTTAGCGAAAGGCTGTGGTGTTCTCCAGGAAGGCGGTGGAATGTGGGCTATGCCCAGGAAGGGGATAGGAGGCAACCTCCTTTAGACATTCTATTCCTTGCGAGCGGTTTCACATCCAAACCTGTTCCCTCCTCCTTGCCCTGAGTTGATTCATTAGTGTCTTAGAGATGAGAATCATTCTGAGGGAGGAATTCTGTGGCTTCTTCTTCTTTTTCTTCTGTTTTTAATGGCTAATTAACAGATGGGTCAGGAAGCTATTAGGATGCTACAAACGCAGTTGGTGAAGTCAGGGGCCTCCCACTGCCTGCACAGGCTGCAAGGGATGGAGGAAGGTGGGCAGGGGGAGGGACGCTCAGCACTGTGGGAAGCACAGCCTGAGTGGATGTCATCAGGAAAAGGAAGGGAATTAGGAAGCGACTCACCAACACAGCCCTTCATCTCTGAGTTCTCCTGCTTATTTCTAGAGGAAGTCAAGGGAATACTTCGTGCCACCTTTTCTTCCTCCAGAAATTAATTACAATCCCAGAGAGCTCTGCTTTTCTTTCTAGGCCACAGAGCGGCAGTAACAGGACCACTTTGCGGACGGATGTAGTGAGGAACTCTTTCTAGGTTCCTGGGCAAGGAATTGTCAGATCCCCTCAAACACTTCAGTTTTTGATATACTATGGGTCCACCATAATGAATTGATCTAAACAGAGTCAGCTTGTTTTTTCCTTCAAATGTAGTAGTTTGAAGGAAAGGGGAAAAATTACCTTGGACTGAAGGTCTTAGCCTTGTGTGTTTTCCTTTTTCTTTGAGTTTAAAAAGAAAATACACTTAGGGAAAGCTGGGACATTGTGGAAAGATTTGAGAGAGCTTACGGAGACAGAGGTAGGGGCAGGACTGCCTTGGCCAACCCTCCTTTTTTAGCTTAGTTTTTGCTTATACAGGGGTGCATGGGTTCATCATATGAGCCGTGCTCACCTTGTGTGGGCAAAATATATTTCCAACTATAAAACGTATGCTTATAAATAACATTGCCTTTGGCACACAAGGCTAGCAGGATTCATTCTTATTTTAACAGTGAAACTATGCACATATTTTTCAAATAGCCTTAGACATGACACTCTTCCCTGGTAATGTTGCTCACTGGCTTTATGTTCTTTCCCTACTCTGCCCCAAGCTCACAGTATCTGTACATCTGCCCCTTAACGCCCCACGTACAACCCTATGCAAGACTCAGAACATTGATTTTGAAGAATCTGCTGCTAAGATACCACTACCTCACCCACAGTTCTAGGCTGCCAAGGCACAAGTAGAGAAAGAAGTCTAATTCATTGTTTTCAGCCAGTTTTAATGAGAGATTGAATTGACTGTCAGTTGATTCAAATCAATTGTGCATCAAGCAGTGGTGAAGACAGCTGAAAAAGTGAACTGACTGAAAGAGGTTAATTCACTAGCCCCAGACAGACATGCCTACAGATCCAGAATAAAAGCAAACTACACCAAAAGGAGCTTAATTCTTCCAGTTCTGTTGCCTGATTTCTTCAAGGCCTGTTTAGGTCTTAATTTTCTGATTCCTTTTTATAGCTAGGGGCAAACCCCGTCACATCCACACCACAGCACCTTGCTTGTGGATGTTGGAAGTTACCAGTCCTCCTCTTCCTGTCCCTTGCCCCCTATTCAGTAATGTAAAATCTGTGTTTGAGATCATAAATTCACTTTGTCTTATGATTTTTATCATGTTCCTTAACAATACATATCCTGTGGAGCCACCAAATTACAGCCTGAATTTATGAAGATGTAAGATTTTTCAGGTTGGTGGTGGAGAGGGAACCACAATAGAATGTATGGGGTCCTAGACTAAATTTACTTTGTACATACCTTCTGTTGTGCTTTTTCTCCTTGTTTCTCTAACTCCAACCCATTATTTTTCCCTGAGTCACGTTTATGACCTCACATCCACAGTGTTTTTCTTAGCAGATATTGTATATGGGGAAGAGGGCTGGGTGAGAAGTTTACCAGAAAATTCTCAGAGGGTCTTAATCACTTGGACTTAAGCCTTGAGTAGGCTTATTTTAGAAGGATACATTTTTAACTCTCTATATTCTGGTTTTATTAAAAAAAATTTCTGGAAGTAGAACCAAAATCTTTGAAAAGACATAATGGTGCATTGTGTTATTTTGTCATCCAGGATCATTGCAGGCCATATTTTTAATCTAATTCCATAATTTTATAAGTGAGGCAGTCGAATCCAGAAGGTTAGGTCCCAATGCTGAGGTTGCCTAGCTAGTGTGGGAGTGAGCTTGTGCTAAAGTCAAGAAGCTCACGTCCAAGGCCCTTGCTAAGCCTTTCTTGTCCACTGAAAACCCATTTTACTTTACTTTATGCACAATTCTTGGTCATCACCAGCTAACAGTCCAATACCTGGCGATGTGAGTGACAGGCTGCCCCTTTCTTTCCCTTCCCCACATTTCTTGAGTCCTGCCTAGCTCACTGTTTCCGCCACTGAAATCATTCCCATTCTTCTTCTCTGGTCCCTTTGCACTCTCTCCATTCTTTTCTAATGAGCAATAACCTGATCTAAGCGTAATCCTGTAATAAAATTCTGAGTAATGCAGACCACCAAAGAAGAGTGATACAGTGGGAGTCAAAGGCAGGTGGACCAGGACAAAGAATCACTGAAGAACACCACAGATACAAGGTTGGGATTAAAACTCCAGGCTGTGGATGCTTCCAGTGTCTCCCAGATGTGAGGAGAAATGCTGCAACCTGCCAGATCAGTGAGGTTTGCCACTGGCTGGGGACTCCCACTGTACTGTGATCCTGTGTGTGCTCCAGAGTTATCATCCAGGATGGCTCCTTATGTAGGTAAGGAATCTGTGAGTCATGGGAACCCAGTTCCTAGCGCCAATTGTTTTCCATCTCAGCTCTGGGCTGAGAAACCACAGGCTAATGAAATGAATCTCTGTGGCATGCAGCTTAGGGAGTTTGCCTGTGATATCCTTGGAAAGAACCATGGCATATATATATATCCTAAAATACCATCTTTCCTTGCAGTAACCTTGGGAGGCCACGTGCTGATTCTTCTCTGGAAGGTGGTTCCACGGTATTTCTCCTGGAAGTTCTCTTAAGAGTACATAGCATGTCATTTTGACTTTCTGTAATGGTAGAATATTTTTATCCTCCTAGGGTAGATTTGATTCTTGTAAGCAGTAATAAGTCAGAGCCTGAGGCTGATGAATGAGAAAGGTGACCAGAAATCAGGAGTGCCTCCAGTGATGAGAGCTGCTTTCTGGGGAGCTGGCTCCGCTGTCTCTGAAGGTAGGAGCACAGAAGAGGCATTTTAGAGAGGCCCCAGCATCCGTGAAGGGGCTGCTTCTCACATGGAGGGATAATTACTGACCTTGGACAAACAGGTTTCATGTTAGCTATCTCAAGCAGTGGGGTAGTTGGGAGAGAGGACAAAAGAAAGGAGTTGAATATGCATCAAACATTTGAAGTCACTGCCCAGAAAGGATGGGAAAAAAAAGAGACTGTCCCACATTTCTGCATAAAATAGTAGAGGTTGCTCAATTTAGCTTCCTACTTTGATACTGATGGTAAAGGGACCCAGTTTCCTTGGGATGCATGCAGAGGAGACGCATGGGATCACAGCCCCTGTTCCCCGCACCCTCTCCCTTCCTCCATATCAGGGCTGTTGTCTCCGCAATTTTACATGGAGATGGGGTCACCACTTGGACCAGGCAGCCACAGATGAAATGGAGGCATGTGCAAACCCAGAGAGCTGAGGCTGCCATGGGCATTGCCCATGGATTCCTAGTGTGCATTTATGGCGCCTGCCTCCTCCTCCAGCTCCAAATGCACATTCATGAGATGGGACTGATCCCAGAAATGGAGAATAGTGGGGAAGGCTGGTGAGGGGGCTGAGGAGTCCCTTGTCATTCTGCATATGTCAGGGAAGTGCTTCCTTGTTGGGGACCACAAATTGTAATTGGGTGTAAGGGACCAAACATCCAAAGCTTGTCCTTGTTTTGCCCTGTGAGCCAGATTGGAACTCAGAAGCTCCACAGCTGGAAGCCATAGGGCTACTCATTGCTGTGGCCCTCCAGGGCAAGATAAGACCTGCTAAAGAGTATAAAGCACCTGGGGAAACTACAGTTTCCTCATTGCCCCCTGTCTCATCCTTGTCCTTGCAAGAATGCTTTGCTCTTCCTCCAGGTCGATGTAGTCACCATTACTGTTCCCAGAAGCACCCGCTGCCTTCACCCACTGACCTTGAGTCAGAGGTAATGAATAAATACCAAGGTTCTGGGTGCCCGGTGGCCTTTTGTTCCCCGAGAACTACTGTTTGTCCAGGATCCCTGCCTGCATGTCTGTTTTGTCCCTTGCTCTTTGTTCCTGCTATTCAGGAAGATTGCTTGGCAGGAGACTGGGGACTTACTTCAGCAGTCCCTGGTACCTGGTGCCATGGAAAGGGCCTCCAATATCTGCCCATCATCTGTGCAATCCCAGAAAGTTGAGGAGCACCTGAGGTGCTGTTAGACTAAGTTTCAAGGAAGTGGGGATGCTTAGAAGGCTGCTTGTTTTTGTGCACAGTCTGTACCAGGCCTTCTGCTCAGCCCTTCACCTGTATCATCTCATTACTTTCTTTCATCACCCCTCTGAGCAGAGAGACCCATTTTATAGTTGAGGAAACTGACTCAGAGAGGCTTAGTAAGTTGCTCAAGGTCATACAGCTGGTACATTGCCTGCCTCCATCACCCTTTACAGTTCAGCAGGACAGCTGGATCTCACCTTCCTGGATACGAAGGGGTCAGTGTTAGTGAATTCCTGAAGACAACAAAGTCCCACCTGCTTGTGCTTTGGCACAGGTTGTCACTGTAAAGGACTAAGCAGATAAATGACCTCCCTCCCAGGGTACTGCAGATGAGGCTAGTGGCATCCACTTAAATTGCATGCAAGGCACAGAGGTGCCCATGGCAGTGAGAGGGTTCTCTCTTTAGGGTGGATTATATTTCTGAGGGTAGTGAAGGCCACACGAAGAAATATAAAAAGCACAATAGTACCTTGATATTAATTGAGGGGGGAAATATCTGAAAACTTTGTGTAGCATTGTAAGAACCCCTGGGCAGTTCTGCAGGAGTCCTTGCTCCTGAGAGAAGGGGAAAGGAGAAATCTGAGGATAGAGGCTGGACCTCAGACCAGTCCCTGTTTTAATTAGTGAGGTGTACAACTCACAAACAGCTCCATTTTTCACCCCCCCCCATTTATAACATCTAGTGCTGTGCATGCAAGACACAAAACTCTGGCCAATTCACTCCTCGTCCATTCTAATTTTATGCTGCACTTCTAGCTGTGCTTCCCAATTACTTGCTTTTTCTGTATTTTTGTATTTCTTTTGTTCTCAGTTCCTGTGTCCTGAAGGGCACATAGAAAGGAAGGAATCCTGAGACACCCTAAGAGCCCATGTTTTCTCTCCAGCAGCCAAAGTCTGCTGCAGGCCTTAAGCTTCAGTTAGCACAGGGTGGTGCCCACAGCTTTGCCACTTTCTCTGGTCTATAGGTTTATGCCAGGGTACTAAGCAGGGACTCACTTCTATGTAGGTGTGTGGAGCCTAGAGTTCCTGAGCACCCTGCCAGTCCCCTTGTATCCTGCCTGCCTCATGCCTGTACCTAGCCAAAGATGCGGAACAGTCCTTATGTCCTCCTTGCCCGAGGCCTCTATCCCTATCTCCAGACCTATGTGAGCTAGAGTAACAGCAAAGCTCTGCGTGGCCAGAACCTTGTCTGTGTGCCCCAAGGATTGGGAGAAGAGTCCTTGTTCTCTACAGGCCTTGAAAACACTCTCATTATTTCTTGCTTTTTTGGCATTTGGTCTCGTGTACTGTTCCCATTAGCTTCGGCATTAAAGTCTCATTACTCAGGACACCTGTCCTCTGGACATATTCGTTGTTCCCTTAGCCAAATGTGCTCTTCTGGGAAGTGTGATCGCTAACCAGTCAGTTCTTCTTTCATCCTTCGTTTTTGCTGCTACTGTGGGGAGGAATTTGAACCCTGATCACGGCTGTTAATTGTAAGTGGCATCTGAGAAATCATTACAGAGCCCACCAGTGATCTCTTTTCTGAGGTCCTTGAAACAAGGACCTTTGCTAGGGGTCATGCAGGTTGGGGACAATGCTTAGTAGCAAAGACAGGGATTGTTTGTTTGTTTTTTTGTTTTTCTGGTACCGGGAATCAAGCTCATGACCTCACACTTGCCAGGCAGGCACTGTGCCGCTGAGCTAAATCCCCAGGCCCGAGAAAGGGATCATTGAGAAGGTTTTTCTCCCTATCTTAGGGTCAGGCTTGGAGCCAATCTGCAGGGAATTTTGACCTGTCATTGATATTTGGGTAGCATTGCTGAAGGGCCAGGGTCGCACTTGTTTATCCACCTCTCTGAAATGCTGGATTTGAGACTGGCTTAGACACTGATGTGGTTCCAGTGCTTGGGGAACTGTGGGGACCATAACCACCATTCTGGACATGTAGTTGGCTTTCTCTGACTTTCCTGCATCCTAAGAAACTTGCCTGAGGTTTCCCAGGAACGATATCCTGTAGCGTTGGAAGACTGCATTAGGAAACACAGCTTTCCTGGGCTCAGATGAGCCACAACCAGTTTCTTGCCCACCTCCTTCCCTGGCAATTCCTTCCAACCCTTAAGCGTTAACAAAGAAGAATATTGGGTCTTTGAGCAAAGGGTTTGTCCCATCTCTCTTTTAAACCACATCATTAAAATGTTTCTTCTTGTTACTTTCATTGTTTCATCCACTGCTGCTGCTTCTTCATCCGTCCTTTTGATTTCTGTTCACTTCTGTTGAGTTGTCTTCTTTTTTCCTTCCCCGCTCCAGGCTTTTCTTCTTGAACTTGTATGGCTGTCACTTCATTACACCACGTTGATTCAGATGCCACTAATTCAAAATTTATCCAAATTGGACCTGGGCAAAGTTGTTTTTCTTTTCTCTGTTTGATAAAAAGCTGCAATGAACAGATTAATAGCTCAGATACGACTGACAAGATTCTGCAGGGCGCATACACCATGGAGAAGGACAGGCTGCTTCCAGGCAGGCTCCACGCACAGCCAGCATGCTTATTACCAGTCATTTGTATCTGCTCGTAAAGTAACTCTCCAAACAGCCATGTTGTTTTACTTTTTAAAAAGTCTGTTTGAAATCTTGCAGTGGCCTAGGAAGCAGAAAAAATGCATTTCCTTTATTAAGTATTATATAATTTCCATGTCTGCTTCATTGATTGGTATCAGTCTACCCCCATTTCTACAGAAGTGGTGATGCTTGACTGTAAGGCTGCTTCAAATTACCTTTCTAAGTCCCTCTGGGGGTTCCCCTCTAATTTTCTCTCTTGTTCCATTTCTTGTTTTATTTCTCTGTGTTGTTAGAATCTAACAGCTTTCTCTTTTGGCATTGAGAAATAATGTTGTGAATTATGCCATGGCCTCCAGGGGTTCCTTCATCTTCCCTCAAGGATGCGCAGCTGAGCCTGAGAAGATAGAGGTCTGGAGGGAGACTTCGGATGACCCACCCCATTTCCTGGTGTGAGAGGATCCTCAGTTTGCCTCTGTTTCCTTTGTGACTCTTTCTCGAGGGCCTGAGGAGCTTGTGTATAAATCACTGTCCCCAACACCACTGTTTGCATGGAGGAGTCAACATCAGACCTGCTACAGGATGTGAAAGGAGGCACTTCGGCCGCCTGCTGGCCCTGTCAGGAGAGGACTTTAACTTCCTTTCCTTTACCTGTGTGTGTGTTCTCCAGAGACATCTTCAGGAACATCTAGCAAGCCTTCCTTATCTCATGTTTGGGGTTTTTGCCATTCATACTTCTCTGCTTTAGAGCACTTCCTGGAAGGTGAGATAACTTCAGTCCTTTCTGTCTCCATGACCTTGGGTGAGTCCCTCAGCCCCTTTGGCCTGTTAGCCACGCTGTAGGATGTGGGCTGAAATGTTGTGGAGGTGTGTTCTTCCTTGGCCTGTTCTGAGCTCAGCATACCTGGAACTCCAGGATCTGCATTTACAGGTGCCATGGCCCTGTTAGTGGGCGTGGGAGAAAATGCATGTCTTTTGTACACTGTGTTCAGACAAGTGTTTGGCCTGATGAGGATGCTTGTTTTAACATGCTCAAATCATACTTTCTTGATGCTTCTCCCTCTGAAACACTCCTCTCCTGCCATGCACAGCACGGGTCCACCAAGCATCCAGGCTGAGGTGTCTCACCCTGGAGGTGGTCCCCTCTATCACTGCAGTGCAGTTCTTGTTGATTTTTACAGGGAACCAAAATTGACTGCTTTGGCATAAGGTCCACTCAAGGGAGTCATCTGAAGGGAAAGTGTCCTTTCTTCTTTAAGGTAGCACAACATCTAGAGAATAGCAGAGCAAGGTCCTCAGTCATCCCTCCCCCGAGTCAACATTCCTAGTTATGGCTCTTTCCTCACAGTACAAGATTTCAAGCGTTTCTGTGTATGTGTACCTAGAAAAGGGTCTGCCAAGAACAACATGTGATGCCCAGTAATTCAGATTCAACTTAAAGATCTTGATATTTCTTTTGGGAAACTTTTTGGTCTTCAGCCCAAGACAGCATATTTACTTGATGATACAGATCCCTCTCTCCCACCAGTAGGGAAAGAGATCAGGAGGGTCCGCTCATTTTACTCACATCTGTATTTTAGTGCCGAGAACATGCTGCTGCAATGAATAACTGGATGACTGACTGACTGAATGAATTAAAGTGGATGGGACTTGGGGTGATCTTTTTAGTGTACCCCATCCTTGTAGTGATTGCACTGAAATGAGTGTACTTGAGCATGGAAACAACAATAATGTTTATCATTCCTTTGAAGAAGAAAAGGGGAATATGGGTGAAAGGAAGAAAGAGAGAAAGAAGAAAAAAATAAAAAGGGAGAGAAAGAAAACAAATAACTGAATCCTTTATAGAAAATGTTGCTCCATCCAGCTTGAAGTGTTTGCCTGGCTGTGTCCCTTTAGAATTCCCATTTGTTTTGTTCGGCTTGGAATCTGTTTGCTCTTCAGTGGGCCTTCATCTCGACACTTGCTTGCGTGCAAGCGGCAGCACAATCTGTGATGGGCTGGTGGAGAAGAAAAAGAGCCACTCTATTTGCACTTAACTCTTCAGGTCCAAGTTCAGGGTTCGGCAAAAACTGGTGTGTGACCATATGGATTTCCATCCTTAACCCAAGGAGAAAGTGTGGACCGTGGGTGGTCCCTGCCAGGGTGACCAGTCACAGCTGTACCAGTGTGACTCAAGAATTTTGCCAATGTGACATTATGAAGTCAGTCCTTCGGAATTTTCCTTTTCCACCTGTGGCTTGGTTGTGGTAGGCTGAGCCTGTGTAGACATCAGGAAATTGTGTTTGGGTTTATTTATTGCTTAAATATTTACATAGTACTTCCTAGGCGCCAGGCTGTGTTCTACAAGCTTTACAAATATTAACTCATTTAATCTTCATGATAACCCTAACAGGTAGATACTATTTTTTACTTTATTATTTTGGCCTTAGTTTTTCAATAAGGAAACAGTGCCGCAGAGCTCTTAAGTAGTTAGCTAATGCTCACCAGTGTACTAAGTGAGCAGAGTTACAACTTAGGCACTCGGCTCCAGAATTCAGTGTTTAGTCATCAGCTCTTGCTGCCTGTGATTTGCTCATCTAGAGATTTAGGACTGTGCTGGTAGCAAAAAGCAAAACAAAATAGAAGCAACAATACAACAGCAGCAGCAGTCAATTTGTGCCTTGCACACAGGTGCGTTTATGAACTTGTGTACCATCTGGCTGGCCATGTGGCTCTGCTAACAGATCTTGGGTAGCACTTTCATTTTCCGTGGTACACTTGACACATTCAGATCTTTGGTTCATCCTCAGACAATCAATGCGAGTATTTCTGAATAGTCTAGTTCCATTACTAATGCTTCTGAATTTCCCAGGACTCAATAAATTTTCATTTTCATGAGGCCAGAAATGTCATCCATGGAGATGATACTATTAAGAATGAAATGGGGTTGGTGGGAGATGCACAGTGACTCTTTCCCTAGCTTGTGGCTGGTCATGTATTGACAACCCCAGGGTAGGTACCCACCAGGGTAGAGCAGTGGGCCCTGCTTGCCTGGAAACCAAAACGAGCATGCTATGTCTCCCCACACAGATTCCCACAATGTTTATTGGCCATGATGAATTCCAGTTGTGCTGGGGACAACTCAGACCTGCAGAGCAGCTCAGTGCAGATGCATGGACATTGTTAACACAACAGATGAGAACTCCTCGTCCATTCTGAGCCTCTCTGTATGAGGAAAGCAGTCTTGTGCACACACAAAGCCTGCAGCTGTGTTTTTCAAGTGGACTGTGAGAGAACTGGGAAGAGAGAGAACCAAATTAAGCCATTCTCCTTGGTCTATGTTTATTAAAAATATATTCACTTGGATTGTCTCGAGTGAATATTTTACAGGATGAAAGAACTCTGACTGTCCAGGAGATAAGTGTGTGAGGAGGAGGTTGAAGAGGATGTCAGCTATCCCTCAACTTCAGTGTCAAGTTAAGGATCAATCACTCAGGATTCAAAGAACTGGAATCCTTTATTTAACAGGAATTAAATGTCTATACTGTACTAGTAGGAGAAATATAAAAGAAGCAGCTATCAGAGATTTATGCAAAAAATTAAAACCAACTTCCACGATCTGTCCTACAGTTTTTATATGTATAGTTCCATTTCCTAGGCTGTATTTTAGTTAGCTTTTTGTGTGATGAGAACTGAAGATTAGACTGATGGCCCTCTCACAAAGAGCCTTGCATACTTAAAAAAGGGAATTAATTATATTCAGTATACTCTACTTAATTAGGCAGGAATGCTTTTAGAAAATTCTTCAAAAACAAGAGTGTTCTTATTATTTCTTAGTACTAAGAATGTTAACCAGAGCAGCTTTTTCATGGGATAGTTCATCTGTTTGGCCTTTTATCATACGTACCCACTGACATCAATTTCTCTCTACTTCCCCTGCAGAGAGAAAAGGCATGATTAGGACTCTAAACCATCCTATTTGCTTTGCTTTTGGTGTGGAAAAAAACTTATTGAACATGAACTGAGCTTATCTTTTTCCTTCTGCAGCATCTACGTGACTCACAAACCCTGGGACATGGCAGAGGCCAAAGTCTGGTTTCCAATCGCCTGCCTCAGTGAGCAATGGTGTTTGTGGAGGTCTCATGAACAACATCTTAATTGAGAGAAAAAGAGCAGGCCACACTTAAGATCCTCACTTAATTTGAGGGGACGTAGGTTTTACTTTTGTCACATTTGTTTTCAAACTCGGGAAGTCCACGAAGATAAGGAACTCCTGGGTGCAGGGGCAGAGCACCGGAGAGTGGGGCTCTGGCTTCTCACCTGGCCTCATGCAGAGCAGAGGTAGTGAAATATGCTGGGGTTCTGTGCAGGATTTCATCCAACAAAATGGTTGGCTGCTAAAATAGTGTAGGAAGTTTCAAAGCTGTTGATGTTAATGACTTACAAAGATGAATAAAACTAAGCAATTGAGTGGCAGCTGAGTTCTTAGATCTGGGCAGATTTTTCCTCTGAAGCTTGAACCCCTCTAAAATCTCATTATTGAGCAAACACTGGAGGGACATGGGAGGTGAAAAACAAAGTGTGATTAAATGGATTGAAAGATGGATGGATGGGTGGATGGTAGATGGGTGAGTAGATGAATGGACAGGTGGATGGATGGGTGGATGAATAATAGATGCATAGGAAGATGGGTGGATGGGGAAATGTATGGGTGGGTGGATGGATGCAGTAGATAGATGCATAGATGGATGGGTGATCAGTGGATGGATCAGTGGGTGGATGATGGAAGAATGGGTGCACAGATGAATCAGTGGATGAGTGGTGAATGAATGGACACATGGATGGATAACTGGATAGATGCACAGATGGATGTATTTGGGGATGGGTATTCTAGTGGTATACAACTATAATTAGTATCTGTAGTTTAACCTACATGCTTTGAAATCTGGATTTACTGTTTAAGACCTGTGTGATCTTTGGCAAACCATCTAACTTCTCAAAATCTTTGTTTTTTTCATTAGCAAAATGTGGGTACTACCCATACCATATAAGGTTGTTTTGACGTTATAGGATATAATGCATATAAGATTTTAACCTAGTGTTTCCCACATAGTAATCACTCAATAAATGATAGTCCTTAAATTCTCTAGCAGGAAAGACATGAAGAAAAGTTACAAGGTTTTGTTTATTTTTCTATTGCTAAAGAGAAGTCATTTGCATTTTAAGAAAGTTTTCATGTCTTGAATGCAGGTGGTAGCATGTCAGAATGTTGATTGTGCTTAATCCCTATAGGCATTGAGATAACTAAGCTCTTAGGGAAATTCAAATATACTTTCATTTCCTTGGGGCCACTGGCAACATTTTTAAGCAAATAAATAACTGATCTTGACCTGAATCACTCATTTACTGATTGTTTCTCCACGCCCAAATATTAACTGGTGTTTACTGAATTAGCAGCCCAGCTGGAAAGACCAGAAAGAGTCATTAAAGCTGAAGATTTGTAGGAAAGAGATGTACGGAAGAGGCAGTCACAATGTGAGAAGGATGCCCCGGCTCAAGTCAGCACAGGGGAACACAGTTAGAAATTACTGAGTGCTGTGCAAAGGTAAGGTGGTATTTTCATTATCCAGATGATGGATACACAATGCTGAAGACTGAAGAAGACTGAAGTTCCTAACTTGAGTGATCAGAATGACTGTTTTCCCTTCTCAGATTTGCTGTCCAGTTAACTTATTCTCCCCCATCCACCATGCATCAGAACAAGCCAAGGGAGACATGTGCGGACGGGAGCAATGTACCCGGGCAATAATCCAGATAATTCAGGCAAAAGAATTCTTTTGTTTGATAGATCAGATACTGCAGCAAAAGTGGCCTGCAGGGAAGGGGCTTAAAGTGGAGCGTGTTCTTCACTTCAGATGCTTCAAATAGGACATCTGTGATTGTTACGGCTGAGGTGGGGCAACTCCCAGGCCTCTGGCTGGCACCCTTGTCCTCACTCCCTCGTGTGGCTGGCTCTGTGTGTCTCCTTCTGAATTTCTTTTTCTCAGGATGTCTCTGTCTGGCCCTCTTTCCCATCTCTGAATGTCTCTGTCCTCTGAACTGCTTTCAAATTGAGTTTCCCTTTGACTCCATTTCTTATCTCCCTTTTCCACTCTGTACTTGTTTGTCTCTGTCTGACTTTGTCACCTTCCCTCTCTGGCTTCTGGTCTGCAGTGTCTCTTTCTTTTTCTTTTCTCCTGTTCTTTCTTCTTAGGAGTTCATTCTCTCTCTCTCCCCCCCCCTCCATCTCTATCTCTGTCTCTGTCTCTCTCATTTCTCCCCACCTGTTTCCTTTCCTGCCTGCCTATCTGTCTGTGTGTCTCTGTCTCTCCCCTCTCCTCTCCTTTCTGTCATCATTGTCTGTCAACCATCCTATCCACCCCGGAAAGCTGCTGCCCTGCCGACTTAAAACAGTCGTTTTGACTGTTCCTCAATGACTAATTTTCTTTCCTGTGGTTAGAAAGTAGCTCAGGCCTTAACCCATTTCCTCCAGCAGATCCAAATTAATTAGCTGAGACCAGGGTTGTGCATTTCAGAATTAGAATAATATTTACTGAGCACCCTGGAGAACAAGGGATGGAAGATGGCAAAGAACCAGAACAAAGAGGGAGGTCACTGAGCTAAGGGGATGGGAGGGGTAGCTGGCAGAGCACCTGCTCCTAAGGCCATGTGGTCTGGGATGAGGGTTTCTAGTAGCCAGAGGACACTGGGAAGGGTTGGATCTGGGGGAAGGGTTCAGGAGCAGGTGTGGGACCAGGAGCATTTCCATGGTTATCATGCTTCTCAAAGGGACAACACATGGTAGGGCTTTAGAAACAGTTTTCAGTACTGTCCTCCTGCTTGTGTCTGCTGCCCAGCACAGGGCAGACTACTGGGTATCCAAAGCCCCCTCTCCCAAGTTATTTCCTTTCACTCTATGGCACAGAGACAGGAGGAAGCAGTCTTACTGTAACCCAGAGATATTACTTGTTGTCCAGCAGCAAGCACTAAACCTGCTGGCCTTCAGGAAGGCAGCCCTGCCTTGAGGATGAAGCCTCTACTTCCTTGGCTGCTGAGTAGGTGTCAGTGAAGGTTTGTGAGCCTTACTGCTATTGGTATTTTGGCCTTGATAATACTTTGCCACCAGGAGCATCTTGTGCATTGTAGGAAGTTGAATAACATCCCCAGCCTCTACCAACCAGCTGCCAGTACCACCTCTCTCTGTAATTGTGGCAACCAAAAATGTCTCCAGATACTGCCAAATATTCCAGGAGGGGACAAAAAAATCATCCAGTTGAGAATTGCTGATTAGACTCTGTCTTGGCTAATCAAAGGGAATGGATTGAATCACCTGATGCCATTCTCCTTCATAGGCATCGGAGAAGTAGGAGTCTTTATAAGAACTTGGAAGGCAAGAGGCAGGCTAGAAACTTTTCAGCAGTAACAACTGAGATGTAACTATCTACAAGCACTAGTCTTTCCTCATTCAGCCTTGTCCTAACCCTGGGGTAACCACAAGTCTGCTATTTCTATCTCTGTAGATTTAATGAACTGGACATTTAATGTAAATGTAGTCTTTTGTGACTGGCTTCTTTTGCTTAATGTGGCACTTTCAAGATTCTTCCCTGGGATAGCATATGTCATTATTTCTTCCCTTTTTTATGACTGAATAATTCTGTTGTGTGGCTACATCCACATTTTGTTTATGTATCCAACTGATGAATGTCTGGCTTGTTTCCACTCGTTGGCCCTCACTAATACTGCTGCCATGAACCTTCATATAAAGTTTTATGTAGTTGTATTTTCATTTTTCTTGTGAGTACTTGGGAGTAGAATTGCTGGGCCACATATTCATTCTGGGTTTAACATTTTGAGGAATTGTTAAACTGTTTTCCAAAGGGGCTGCACTATTTTAAATTCCCTCTAGCAGAGTTTGAAGACTCCTGTTTCTCTAAATTGTCAACACTTGCTGTTATCTGCCTTTTTATTTGTAGCTATGCTAGTGTGTATGAATAGGTATGGCATTCAGTGTGGTTTCGATTTGTATTTCCCTAGTGCTTAACCATACTGAACTACTACTTTTCATGGATATTTTCTTTAGAGAGATGCCTCTTTAAGTCCTTTGCCCTTTCTAAAATTGAGATATTCACTTCTTCAAAATTCTTGAGTTGTAAGGTTTCTTTATATTTGGGATACAAGTCTTATCAGACCTGTGTTTTGCAAATATTTTCTCCTGTTCTGTGAATAGGCTTTCATTTTATTGATGATATCCTCTGATGCACAAATGTTTTTCATCTATTTTTCTTTTGTTTCTTGTGCTTTTGATGTTCTAAGAAACCATTGTTAAGTATGAGAAGTCACAGCGATTTACTCCCATATTTTCATGTACGAGTTTATAGCTTCGGCACTAATATTTAGGTATATGACCCATCTTAAATTGATTTTTGTGTATAATATGAGATAAGAGCATAACTTTATTCTTTTATGTTTGGAAAACTATTAGTTCCAGGATGATTTTTTGAAAAGAAAAGTGTCTTTTTCCAATGAATAATCTTGGCACTATTATGAAACACGAATTGACCAGAGATGTATGAGTTTATTTTGGGACTTTCAATTCTATTCCGTTGGCCTATATGTCTATTATAACTTATAGCTCACTATTTTCTTATCACAGAAAAATGGTCGGGAAGAGTCTTTGATCATCAGAAGTATAAAAGAGTCTAGGGTTCTTGCATGAGTGTGAAGTTAAAAAGATACACAAAGTAAAGTTACCAAACACTAGAATCAGAAGGGGTCTCAGAAGATTTGTTAGTTTAACCCTTTGTCTTCCCAGTGGGGAAGAAGTGATTCCATTTCAACTTTAGAGGTTAATGTATCTGCCCAAAGGTTCATGGCTAATCACTGCAGAGCTGAGATTTAAACCTAAAACTCTTGACTTTCTAGGCCAATGCTTTTTCATTATTCTTAGGACTCATTTGACTGATGTATGGCCCCAGACTGACGCCTTCCCTATCTCTTTTTCCTGAACGGTTCTGTGTTCTGCCTGACTGGTAGGTCCATGGAAGTGAGTGGGGGTGGTGATATGTGTCTCTTTTTTCCTTGACAGGCTGAGAGAAAAGAAATCCAGTGAAGGGAAAGCATTTGAAAATCTGAAATTGCTATATAAATGCCACTAAATGATAAGATTGCCAACTTGATGCTCTTCTGAGAAGGTTCAGCGTGTCACAAGAAGCATAATGGGAGGAAACCAGTCACTTTCAGACACTGCTGTGGTTGTCACTTTCCAGAGGGATAGAGTACTAGAGCTGGTCTAGGATGTGAAGGAAGCCATGGGCTGGGCTGGGCATGATCTCGGCTGGGCAGGGCTGGCTCAGAGAGGCCTGGAGTCATGCTGCCTCACCTACCCCACCCCTCAGGGACACCCAAAGCACATGGAAGAGTCTTTATCCTGCTGGTTTAAAACAGGTGTAGCGGGACCCAGGGACATTATCTAAATGTAGTCTTTGTGGCTTGTCCACACTCATCCACGCTCTGGTTGTCTCTGTTCCACGACCAGTGGCGATCTCCTATGTCGTCCACTAAGGGAGTTCTGTTTGAAACTAAGTGGGGGAGCAATTACTCCTAAATTGTGGGTTCCTAGAGGGCAGGAACGGGGTCCTATTTACCTCTGTTCCTGCAGGGACCATTGTGTGCCAAGTCTTCAAGAAATATGTTTGGTTGTTGAAGGTAGGGGTTGAATAAATGAAACCTGCTTTCTCTGGGTCACTGAGTGTCTGGAGTGGGGTTCGTCTCTCTACTTAGGCAGAGCCTCTGTGTGTCTTTCTTTTTCCCTGTGGATATTTTTCCTCTGTAACTGCTGCCACTTCTAAACTCCATTTGCCTTCACTGTCTGCACCATCCATGTGTTCTGATATTTATCTTTTTATCTGAACATCCTGCCTTGGCAGCTATATCACACCTTTCTTTGACAGTAGGAATGGTGTGTTGTACTTATTTGAGCCACCGCTACCTAGCACATCCTGGTCCATGTCTGCAGGAGAGGCCGGTTCCCCTGATAGCTAGTATCCTGCTGCTGCGTGTGAGGCTGGTGGTGCCAGCCCTTTTCCAGGGTGGTGTTCCACTGCACATTCTCTGGCGATTCTGGATGGTGTTGGTGAATATTTGGGGAGCCAGTATTTTAAAGGAGCTCAGAGTTTGCTGATATGGAATAAATTTCAGGACAATTATAATCACAGCTTTTTAGCATCTGTGCCCTCAGGCCCAGTAACCTACCCACTGAGCCCAGCACCAGATAAGGCTGTGGCTGTTGAATACTGAATGCCATGACTCTGTCTCTTTTCCTAGGTGCAGAACTCAAAGGACCTACAAAAGTGAGCCACTTCCCTCTGAGGTTGTGTGTATGAGAGTCTCACTGTGTGATCTCTTCCTCCTCTAGGGCTCTGGCTGACATCTTAAGACAACAGGGACCAATCCCCATAGCACACTGTGAAAGAGAAACTATCTCGGCTATTGATACCTCTCCCAAAGATAACACGCCGGTCAGATCATCCTCCAAAAACCACTACACCCCTGTGCGCACAGCCAAGCAGACTCCAGGTAAGTGTACGCCGATCGCCTTGAACCTTTGCTGAGACTGTTGAAAGGATTCAGTGATTTTCTTCTCTGGTGGGCCAGATTGCAGAGTTCTGCGTAAGGAGGAGCGTCCTGGTGGACTGGGGCCTTTTCCTGGGAAGGTTGTGGTGTGAGAGGAACCACTGCTGGTCTGTGTCTGGGCTGGATGAGGGCTGCTTATGCTTTGGGGCACCTGTGATTTATTGAGTGACTGATTTAACTCTGTTTTCTGAGAGGTAGTATGCAGCAGCCATGTGGAATGAATATAGCCGTCCACTCACCTGTGTGTGGGAAAGCTTGTGCTGACTGTAACGGTGGATGTGCAACAAAAAAATCTTGCACTCAGTTATAGAGCCTGCTCAACTCTTGGAATCTCAGAATACTTCCTGAAGCTGGAAATGTTGTCTGTATTTTAGGACCACCCTTTTCTGTGGGCTAGAAATTTCCTGGATACATGATGAGTTGCCATATAATAATGATGATATACAATTGAGCCTGGTATGTGTGAGGGAACTGGTTCCAGAACTCCTGACGATACCAAATGTGCAGATGCTCAAGTCATTTTTATGAAGTGGCATAGTGTTGGCATATAACTTGTACACATTCTTCTGTGTGCTTTAAATCATCTTTAGGTTACCTGTAATATCTAACACAATGTAAATACTCTGTAAGTAGTTGTTATGCTGTATCGTTTAAGGAATAATGTCTGTACTGATTGAGTACAGATGCAATTTGTTTTGAATATTTTTGAAATCTGTTGGATTGAATCCTGCGGTTGGTTGAATCCTGCAGTTGGATGCAGAACCTGTGGAATATGAAGGGCTGACTGTATCGCCTACATTTTTTACTTGGTTATCACTATAACGCTGCGAAAGAAATTGAGTTAGACTTATTTTTCTTATCTTGTGGATCAATAAGTAAAGCTCCAGGATGTTTAGTAACTTGGGCAAGGTCATAATGGTGTTAATAATAAGAAAAGCATCAGTAACAGCAGCAATATAACGTGCATATTTAACAGACTTACTCTTTGCCAAACATCATGCTGAGCACTTTATTTACAACAATCTTAAAAGTACTTCCATTATGAACACTTCATGGTGTTAAAAAAAGTCGAGTAACTTTCTCATGGTCACATGATTAGTAAGAGAGAAAACTAATATTTAAATCAAGCAAATAGTTAACAGCAATCAGGATTGGAAAACCATAATATCCTTACCCAGTGGGGAACATGAAATCGAAATATCTGAGCAGACATTGTCTTTATCGTGATAAGTCATATCTCAGTGCAAGCCTCACCAGAAAACCGGTACTGAACCCACTTTCCAGGTTTCTGTTGTACTTTGTTATTTATCTCTTGGGGGCTCACATCCAGTACTCTGCAGTTTTTCAAATAATGAGCTGTAGGGTTAAACTAAACTTACAATAAAGATGTGCAATCACTAAGTGGCATAGGAGTGCCCATATCCAATACTAGCAGAGGTGCTACCAAGATCAAATTTATTTTCTTTTAAATATTTCATTATTTAACTTGCTTAAATATGTGAAGTCACATTTGTCTTTAATATAATTTTAAATCCTTTGAACACTTACAAAAGCTAACGACATTCTCGCTTGAAGATCTGTATGTATATACAGAAATGAATGTGTATATTCATCCAGCAGTTTGCATAGGATTTAAGGAGAGTCACAGACCCTCCTTCCCAAGCTAGACATCCCCAGTTTAAAGGTAAAATGAGGGCTCTACCTTTGCAGAGTCTAAGGTACATTTTCATCTGTAACATACTGGATCTTTAAATGGAAGCAACGGGCAGAATAGTGGTAAAAACATCTGGAGCAGTGGTCGTCTGCCTGGCTGCAGGGGAGTTCTTAAAAATGCTGATGCCCAAGCTCCACAGATTAACTAGGTTTCTAGGAATGGGGATGAATATCACTCATTTTTTTAAAAAAATCTCCACCAATTGATTCTAACATGCAGCCAGAGTGAAGAATCAATGGCCCAGATGGATTCCTTCATGCATGAGTGCCGACTTGGAATGCCGATGATTCCCCAACTGGACTGCACATTAGAATCATTGAGGAGCTTTAAAAATTAAGGATGCCTGAGACTGTTACCTAGAGATCATGATTTAATTGATGGGAGAGTGATCTGAGAAGGAAGGAAGATGTTTAAGACTTTCCGTAAGAGAAAGTGTGAGAATTACTGGGCTCTGAAATGACGTAAGGACACCATTCTAACTAATCTTCATAACCATCGATCATTGTGTAGGCTCACCTTGACATCCTTGCCAGTTTTGAATAGGGGTTTTTTTATTTTCCCAAAGATTCACCATTTGAAGTCAGTCTCCTCTAGAGCTTGGCCCGTGACTCTGGGAGTTGGGTCACTCTGACCTCAAAAGCACCCCTGATTGTTTATTTTCACTTCTGTGTTCAGCTTTTCTGCCTCATTCACAACTGAGCTAGTTCCCAGCTACTGAATCCAGCCTGAATAAATGGACAGTTATGATTTGCTCGTAGGTACCCATCTCTGGGCAGTAAGTTTTGTCATTTCTTGTAGTTTCCATACACATCCTGTCTTGTACTGAGCTGAGAATGGAGGTTTTACAGTTAACATGATTCACTTCCTATGTTTCAAGAGTTCCCTCCCTGTGTTTGTCAAATTGTAGCTCTTCATATTGCTTTTAGAGATGAAAATGGTTTCTGTGGCCCAGAAAACATTCCCAGTCATGAAACCAAAATGTAAAAGCAGTTTCACAACATGCTATATCTTCTGTAGCTCATAACAAACATAGTGCTTTTCCAAATAGCGAATTTTTTTGCCACAAAATATTGCAATTTGAGCAGAAATTTACAGAACTTTGGGTAGATGTTCAAAGTGGAAATTTACTTTGATTTTTTGCCACTCACCAAATCAACCAGCCACCAATTGTAGTAAAGCAGTAGGAGGACTCAGGGGGGATATTAAGAGAGAGATCCAGAAATACCAGGATCCACTATAACATATGGGTAGCTTGGCTGTTTGAAGTGCTGTCATTGGACCTGCTGCAGTGCTGTTATGTGGGATTTGTGAGGCATGCAGAATCTCAGGTTCACCTCACCTGCTGAATAAGAACCTGCACCTTAGGGAAATCACTTACAATTAGAATTAGAGAACCACGGGAAAATCATCGGCTCAGTTTTGGTCTTGGCACCCTCATGTATGTATATATGATCCCTGCTACTGAGATTATTACCTCCAAATGCTTAGAGTTGTGTTAAGAATATAATGAGTTAAACCAAGCAGAGCATTTAAATAGGTCCCCATTCATAGCAAACATTGTTAACCAAGACCAGGCTATGCAAGTATATCTATAGCTTTTGGAAAATGAGTTGAATGAATGAGAGCCCTAAGTAATGCATTGGTATCCTTAGACTAAGAGCATCCATGAAGTTGTGTCTGAAATGGGTCAGGGTTTGGAAACAAATGCACTTGTTTGGTCTGGGAACTGTAGTGAGGGCCCCACAGTAATAATAAAAATGATGGCAATCATGTACCAAAAGTGCCACTTATTGAGTGCTTACTATATAGTGGATACTCAGCTAGATTTCCAGAACAGGAAACATAGTATTTGTTAGATATGGGAATTCCTGATTTCACATTGACAGAACAGTCTGTCACTTCATGTAAGAGTCTTTCACCTTAACTGGCACAGTAAGCCCCTTCCAAAAAATTTTTTTTTCCAGTATGGAGGAATGAACCCCAGCCTACTTTCCCCCCACCCTGTTTTGAAATAGAGCCTCACTAAGGTTGCCCAGGCTGGGCTTAAATTTGAAGCTTTCTGGCCTCTGCCTCTTAGAGTACTGGGATTACAGGTGTGCACCACCATGCCCAGCTACCCCTTCCCAACTTTAAAGGGAACTCCACAGTGGACTTTTACTAGCTTATAGAAAACTAGTGAAGCCTATGTCTGTCAGCCAGTCCTCAAATCTGGCTGCCTAGAGACCTTGCTACTCAAGCTGTGGTCCGTGGAACAGCAGCAACTATCTCACGGGAGCTAGTTGAAAATGCAAAATCTTGGGTTCTTTCCCAGACCTACTGAATCAGAAACTGCACTTAAACAAGAATTTGAGGTGATTTATACACATGTTGAAGCTAAAACAGAGCCTTCTATCATGGTGATTCTCAGTCCTGGCTGCACACTGCAGTTGGTTAGGGAATTCTGAAAATACTACTGCCTGGCATCTACCACAAAGACTGATTTAATTAGTCTGGAGTAGAACTTGATCAATAATAGTAATATTTTTGCAAATTTCCTATACTGTTCTTATGTTCAGCAAACTCTGAGCACTGGCTTTGTAGGGTGACTGTAAGTGCGGAAGATATCCTTTAAAGATTGTGGAGGTTCGGTTGAGCAAGGTGGAGACTGCCTGGTCAGAGTCAGGGGGCTGTAGACAGAAGTCCTCTCACTGAAGATGGGGCAAAGGGAAGCACTCAGGCTTCTATGAGAGATAGAGGAGTCAGTGTGCAGATATGAATGGCGATAGAGGGAGAAGGAGACACAAGTAAAAATGTCAGAGCTGATGGGAAAACTACCAGAAAACAGAGTCATTAGAAGCTGCACAATGTCTAGTGTTGCAGGTCCCCTGATCTCAGGATCCAGAGGCTTGGTGTGGGCTTAGTTCTCATAGATGGAGAAGAAGGGAGACCTAGCATGCTTGCCTTGTCTGTGCTTCTCTCAAAGATCCTGTCTTGGATGTCTGGATGCCATCCCTAGCAGTAGTAGTGAGATCCTAAGTTTAAATTCTGTTTAAATCTTGATAGATACCTTT
This sequence comes from Chinchilla lanigera, assembly GCF_000276665.1. NCBI lineage: Eukaryota > Metazoa > Chordata > Mammalia > Rodentia > Chinchillidae > Chinchilla > Chinchilla lanigera. The sequence goes on along the minus strand of NW_004955467.1, from coordinate 5,972,744 downwards.
AAGTTCTGCAACCTTGATAGCCACTTATGCTCCATCTAAACATCACTGTGCATTGTATAAATGAGTAATCAGCCATCCTGCTTGTAGTCAAAGCCATAGCCTGGAGTGGCAGACTCAAGGAACCAGGGGCAGGAACCCTGTAAGCTTCATAGAGAGACGAATAACGACTTTGCAGTGAACAGGGAAGCCTTTGCCACAGCTGGGTGGCCTACTTGGCCACCTTCAAACCTCTCTCACCTGCTTCTACCACCAGCCCCTCTCTATGGTCTTTAGACACATTGGCCTTCTTGACCGTCTCTCCCTATGCCACTGACTATATTACCTCAAGGGCCTTTCCCCTCTCTGTTCTTGTAGCCTTAAGTTCTCCAAACCCAGATATTTGTACTATGAAATTCAGTACTCAACTGGCACCATTTCAGAGAGGCTTCTCCAACTGTCATGTCTTCTCATCTCCTGCTTTGTTTTCCTCTGAGCACTTACTCTTCTAACATCATCTGTTTGGAGCTCATTTCCTTAGCATCACTATCCCTGAGAATATTAGCTTTGTGTAGGTGAGGATTTTATCTTTTCAGCACTGTGGCATCCTAGAACAAGAACACTGCTTGGAAAGTTCTATCTGTGTAGTAACTGTGTGGGGGGTGGGGAATGCATGGAAGACAGGATGTCCCTGCACTTGAAGAGGTACAGCAGCCAGGGCATAGGTATTGGTTATGTAGCTGTATATGGGTCTAGTCCACTTGGTAGCCCTCTCTTTAAAATCGGTATGGATTCAGGCTGGGCACTGGGTAAGGAACTAAGCTGGGAGGCCCTGGTTTCAATGCCGGGCTTCTTACTTAACCCCACGACCCCTCTCCTTCTATCGGGGACTAATTCAGTACTTTATGGCTCAGCACAACCAGAAGCTGGGAGCTTTCATTTCATGTCTAGGCTTAGAGAGGACACAATCCAGGGTAAGCGTTTCTATTTTGCTCAATCTGCCTTCCCAAAAAGATTCCTTGGAACATACCTTGGAGGTCCAAATTGCCCAGAGTCCCTGTTCCCAGGGATAGGTTTTAAAGCTGCCCATGGAGACAGAAAATCTAGGCTATATATCTGAACTCCAGGAAGCATTTGGATCACCCCAGCTTCTCAAGGGAAATTAAATCTTTATTTTCTTGTCAATTCTAAGCAAACAGAGCTGTTTTGTTCCAGAGATGATAGCCTCTTTTGACCTTGGGGATAGTGAGATCACTGGCTCAGCCTCTGCTTGGCTTCCATGCAAGTTAGAGTGCATGCATCACCTAGATGGAAGGCAACACACATTAAACATGAATATGAATGTAAAGCCTATCAGGGCATCACCTGGCACAAGAATACTACTTTAAGTTTGCACTATTCAATATGTTGGTCTCTAGCCACATTAAAATCATTTTTCGCTTGTTTCTTTCTGTTTTTTTTTTGATGCAACTGAAAGATTTAAAAGTATATGTGTAGCTCAGATCTGTAATTCACATTATATTTAATTGAACAGAGCTGATCTAAATGTTAGTGGTATCTAGTATCCACTTTAGTTCCAGTGTATTCTTTAGTTTTCTGTTGCTGGGACAAAATATCTGATACCCTTAATTTAAAAGAGGAGAGGACTATTTTGGCTCACAGTTTCAGAGGCTTCAGTCCATGGTTCTCTGACTCCAAGGCATGGTGATAGAGTGTGGCTGAGGAGTGCTCCTCATCTTATGGCATCTGGATATCAGAGATGGGGAAGGAGCCAGAGAGGAAGGTGCCAGGGACCAGATATAGTCCCTAAGGTCATGCCCCTATGACCCACTTCCTCCTAGACTCCAGCCCCAATAGACTATTCAGCTATAAACTCATCAATGCATTACCCCACTGATGAGGTTAGTGCCCTCAAAACCCAGTCAACTCTCCAAGAACATCTTAATCCATTCAAGCTGACACTCCAGATTAAGTGGCACCTTAGGTTTTAGTCATGAACAAAACAAAGCCTCTCCTTTCATAGAACTCCCACTATATTGCAGGAGATGTAAAGTGAACAAGGAAATAACTTCAGAATTCAGGCAGGTGACATCTTTGAGAAACACTGGGGAAAAGGAGTGGCCTTTGGTAGTATGGTCTAAGATGGCATTTGAGCTGTGTCTTGGTTGCTTTTCTCTCATTGCTGGGATAAAATATCCGATGCCCAAAGTTTATCCTTTGGGTTTATTTCCTTTACAGTTTGTGGAGGTTTCAGTACATACTTGGCTGGCTACAAGGCAGGGTGGCACATGGCGGAGGGCAACCATTCAAGGCCAAGGCTGAGCAACACAGCAAAAGCAACAAGCACAAAAGGAAGGAATGGTGACACGCAGCCTCTTCCTCTCCCTTACATATGCAAACTGTCCACCCCAGGGTAGGCATAGCTCTCACACCCATAATTAGTGAAACTGTAAAAGCCTGCCCCATGACCGCATGAGGCTTTGAGGGAGCACCCAGACACTAGACACAAACCATAACAATCTGGTACTTGATTTACTAGAAGAACTCACCCATAGGGAGACATAGCAAGGACACATTCCATGCAGCAGGACAGGCCAGTGCAAAGGTCCTAAGACAGAAGTAAAGCTGACATGTTCAAGGATCAGGACTTCAGGGTGATTGTACAGAGAATAAAGGAGCAGGTGATATGTTGAGAATAGAAGGGTAGACATGGGCCAGTTGTGCAGTCTTAGAGATGACAGTGAGTAGTGTGGATTATATTTAGTGTGATGATCTGATTTATATTTTAATAAGGTTGCCCTGATTGGAGTAGTGGGAATGGGCTGTCAGTGAGAAACAGGGCAGCTACTTCAACTTTCTCCTAGCAAGCTGGACCAGTGAGAGAACTTTCTCTGCCTTTTTCTTGCACAGGAGAATGCTTCTCTATAAAGGAGACAAAGTGATGCAGTAATGCCCTGTAAGTCCAGCAGCAGACAAACCAAAGTCCACATCTCAGCTCAGCTTGAATAGCTTGCACATGATTAGACCAGGGCTCTTAAACAGGTGTTGGCCAACTCCTTCTGAAAAGGACCACGTCATAAATGTTAAAGGGTCTGTGGGTCATAAGATCACTGTGGCAACTACCTGTCTTCACTATGGTAGCACAAAAGCAACCATAGGTAATAGGTAAATGAATGGGTGTGGCTTTGTTCCCATAAAGCTTCATTTACAGAAATGGGCTGTGGGTACAATTTAGCCAATGAATTCTTATTTTGTCACTGCCTGCTTTTAGTATCCTCAGAAAGCCACAGATACTTTCTGTGTGCCATTTCCTTCCATTTAAAATGAGAGTAGGGATCCTCCCCTCACTGGCATGCTATGGGGGAGTCAGTAGCAGACAGAGACCACAGGAGAAGCTCTATCAGCATCAAATTCCATTCCCCCTCATGCCCTTCCTGAGCCCCCGGCCAGGGTGTTGCTTATAGCTGCTTCAGCTAAGCTTTATGAGGGCTGACAAATGAGCATGGACCAGGATCTTCAGGATGTGCCAAGGCAGTATGACTTGGATGTGGTTTGTCACCAAAGAGTTCATGTATTAAAAGTTTAGTCACCAATGATCTTTAAGAGAAGGGCTCCAGTGGAAAGTAATTAGGTCATTAGACATGTGCCCTGTATCAGTTAATGCTTACTAGATAAAGAGATTTAATGCAAGATATACAAATATATAATAATTTACTTTAAAAAGATTTACATGATTAGCTTAGAGTGGTGGTCTGCAGCATCATATGTGGAAGAGTGTAAAAGGGCTGTCTGTGTGCTGGAGATCCGAAGGGTCCAGTCAGAGACCTGAAACTCACTGCGGTGTCCTTTGTGAGTCTGTATCAGGAGGCTGGAAGCCAGGAGATGATGTCCAAGGTGAAGGTGAAGACTGGAGCTCTTCCAAAGAAACAGCAGCAGCTCTGTCCTTCCTCATTTCTCTTTTATTCCATTCTGGCGGCAAGCCCATTGGTTGCTGTCCCTCACACGCAGTCAATCCCAGCAAATCTTCAGTAAATCCCCTTAGCCACACCCAGAACTATGCTGATCTAATTGAGTTGGGCATTTCTTACTGGAATTGGCACAATCAGTTAACTATCACATGCCCTCAGAGAGGTGAAGGTGGTTCTCATTGGAACCTAATTTAGTTCTAGAGAAAGGGTTGTTATAAAAAGAGCAAGACTAGCCCTTTCCCTCTCTGAATTCCTATCTGGCCAAGCAACCCCTCTCTCTCTTCTGTGTCCTTCTGCTGTTGTGATGTCATCCTCCACAACACCGTCTCCAGAGCCAAGTTGATGCTGGTGCCATGCCCTTGAATTTCTAGGACTGTGAGTTAAATAACTTTATTTTCTTTCTAAAGTACCCAGCCTCAGATATTTTATTATAGTAACAGGAAGCAGACTGATACACTGGGTCTCAGTTTTCCTCCACCCTAATTTCCTCATAGTGATTTATCCGTCACTTTTTGTTGATATAGAAAGCATTCCAATCAAAGGGATAAGTGACAGATCATGAGAAGGATAGCTATCACTCTCCCCCAAATGATGACAACTTCAGGCTTCAAAATGCCTCTCTGGGTGCTAACCCCAAGATTACACTGAATGAGACCCTCTCTACTGGTCAGCTGTCATCCTTCCACTGGTGCCTCAGATCCCGTTCATTTCTGGCTTGTCCCACCTCTTCTCACTTGACTGATTGCTTCTCCTCCCACATCCTCCTCTGCTGCTCTATACCTTCAGCGGGAGCGTGTGGTGGGCTCTGCACCCTTCTATAAAGGGATGAGCCCAAGCTCCAGCTCTACCCTCTCGCCTCGTTCTTCCCTGACAGCCAAGCTGCTATGTCCCAGCCTCTCCTTCCCTGGCCCGTTAGCCTGTCCCTCCATTCCTCTGCTCAGCAACCTCCATCCCACAGTCTTAGAGTTCATTTACCTCTCCCTCCATCAAAGCCACAGCTCTGGCTGCTTCAACATTTTTTTTTTTTTTTTTTTTGTATGGAGGGAAATTGAACTCAGGACCTTGCACTTGCCCCTGAGTTATATCCCCAGCAGTGTGAACATGTTTGGCTCCTTTTGGAGATATGCTCTCTCTAGCTTTTTTGGCTTTCCGCCTACTCTTTGCACTTTGCACTGGCTGGACTATTCTCTTTTTGTGTACTTTCCCTCTGCCTCATCTCTTCTTCCTTTTCTCCACATGTCAGCTTAGTTCTCTGATTCCCCACCTCGCAACTCCCACCTCTGGCGGCTGTAGCATCTGGGCTCTCTGGCACTTGCAGGGAGTTGTGGGGTGCACTAGGACAGAGTGCTAACCCTAGTCCAGACTCTAGCTCTGCCTTTTTACTTTACATAACTTCTCTCTGCCTCAGTTTCCTGGTCTGTATATGAACTGGGGGTAATAATGAAGTGCTCCCCTCTCTGTGCTGTGAGACGTAAGTGTGTTCATGACCTCTTTGTTGTGTGGTCTGTAGGAATGTCTGATGTCAGCCCAGTTCACCCTGCAGGTCTACCTGGTTCAGGGCCTGGTACACATGAGCTGAGCACTAAATATTCACAAAGTGAACAGCATATTAAAAATCCAGTATTTGGGTCAGAAGACCCTAAAGTCCTGATGGGACCAGCAAGTCACATGAGGGAGGCACAAGGGGTTCTTGACTTTGTTCAGTGTGAACAGACAGCGTGTTGGTAGCTCTGGAAACAACTGGCCATTAGACCGCATAAGACTGCAGATCTGTGCCCAGGGAGGTGACGTGCCTGTTTTTCTTCAGACTCGCAAGAGACAGCTGAGTTACTGTGACACACTGCAGATGCTCTTGAGCCTCTGTCTCCCAGGGATGGCGACAAGGCTCCAGGGAAGCCTGTTGCTTAAGGAATATTAACAACTGTGAGAACTTTTAAAAGTGCTTTTTATGCACTGACTTCCTTGACTCTTGTGAGGATGCTATGCAGCAGGCCGTATTATCATGCCCACTTCATAGATGAGGAAACTGAGTCCCCAAGGGCATCTGAAGCTTGTCGAAGATCACACGGCCTAACAGAGTTTGCCCAGCCTCTTACTGCAGGGAGAGAGCTACTCCGGAGCTCAAGTCCAGAAGTCAGACTGGTCAGAGGAGCAGCCTGTCTGGTGGCTGGGGGTCTGTCCTTGCGCCTGGCTGGGTGTTTGGACCTCGTGCCATGGGGAGAACACCAGGAGAGGTCACTGCTCAGCAGAAAGGCAGGCATTATCCTCACACTGCTCCTTGCTGGAGGACAGACCACCTTGCAGCTGGCGTTCGTGGCTGCAGAGAGTAAGGGAGCAGCTTGAGTATTTTAGCTTTAGGGGAAGGCTCTCCAGCCCACTTCCAGCCCCTCCCCACCTCTCCTCCTCTCTAGCCGAGGTTTGCTGAGTACTGACTATGCACAGGTCCTGTGCTGCACACTTCCTTAGGCTTCATGGGGATGTTGTCACTTTTCTAGGAGACGAGAGGCTGCAGGGGCACAGGGTAATGGAACAGCTCAGCATGCTCAGCAGCTCAGCTACAGGTAACCAGTGCATCGATTGCAGGCTGTGAGTCTGACCTGGGCAGTCCCATCCAGAGCCGTCTCACAATTACACTTCTTTTGGGATTCTGCAACCGGAGGGCCAGAGTTACAGCTAAGCCCGTGTTGAAATCTCCATCCATTCTTCGTGCCAGACTTGTGATGAAAGGAAGAGCTAATTCTCACTTTCATTATTCCATGCCATTCCTAAAATGAGTCCCATGTCCCTGGGATTTAATCCTGGGCACTAAATGGCTTCCGCATGCACAAGGTTGCTTAGAACAAGTGTGTCCAGAAGCAGAGTTCAGAAGCCAGAGGAGCTTCCCTCGCCCTGGTCAGGCTGGCTGTGCCCAGTGCGTCCTCCCAACCCCAGGGTCTTGTCCTGCCTCATTTCCTCACAGGGCTGGCCAGCTTGGCCAGAGAGCGCTGCCCCATCCCTCCCACCATGGAGGCAGCCTGAATGGGGGCAGACAGAACCTCATCACGCCATATGGTCAGGGAAGAAGGAGAGTCACTGAACTGTCCCACTAATTACTCCCTGTGCTCACCTGGGGAGCAGGCGGATTTAGATTCCATTCTGGCTGTTCCCAAAACGATGTGTGGGTGAGAGGGAGAGAGCCAGAGCACAGAGGCTGGAGCTAGAATTCTCAATTACTCCATGAGTTGGCAAAATGGGGGACCAATGACTTTCCCTTCTGTGGTGACAGAAGCATGCTGTGGTGACAAAAGCAAGAGGCGCTGGGTGGGGAAGCAGGTAGCAGCAGGGTGGATGGAAGAACAGTTGTAGTCTGGAGCCCTTGAGGTGGTACAGGGAGTCTTAGCTCATTTTCTGTGGAATGTATGAGAGTGCATAATTCATTAAGGCAAGAGGTCCATGCAGTCTAATGATCCAGCTGTTCCCAGAGCTACCAGCATGCTCTGTGTGTTCACAATGAACAAAGTTAAGCATCCTCTTGTGCCTGTTATTTGACTCACTGGTCCCATCAGGACTTCAGGGTCTTTGGACCCAAATGGTGGATTTTTAATACGCTTTTCACTTCATGAATATCTGTGGTCAGCTCATGTGTATCAGACCCTGAGCCAGCCAGTCCTTCTGAAGGTTAGGAAGTCCAGGAGTGTAGCTGTGACTATACCTGCGTGTCATCTGGAGGAGGACTTGTGCTGCCTTGACTCATGGTAGAGAGTGGAGGGACAAGCAGACATGTGCAGAAGAGACAAAAAGGACATAAGCCCCACAATAGCTACTCCAGCCTTTCAGGAAGACGCTCACCCAGTCGTGAGGGCTCAGCCTCCCTGACCCACACATCTCCCGCTTGGCCCCACTTTCCAGCATTGCCACATTGGAGGAGCAAAACTCTAACACGTGAACTTTTGGGAGACACATACACTACAGCAGGTGGGAGGAACTTTCAGGAACAGCGAGAGCCCAGACTGCATGCTAGTGAATTTTAGAGATTTTTGTCTCCAGGAGCCCAACATCCATTGCCTATGACTGAAGCATATTTGGGGACCAAAGGTGGGGGAGGAGGCAGCACTTAGCCGTTCTTAGTGAGATGTGCAGCACTGACTGAGTGCTGAGAACCTGTTAAGCCCTACAGGAGTGAGAAAGGGGTAAGACACAGACTGGGCTCAGAAGCTTCAAATCAAGAGCAAAAAGATGAGACTATAAAAAATATCACCGGCCCCACAGGTGTTCACTACAATGACAGGATGAGAATGTCTAGAAGGAGGTTACTGTGGTCAGAAGGGGCATCTCAGAGTGTTGGAAGGGCAGGTAGGGTTGAATGCATGAGGAGGATGGTATGATAATCCAGAGTCAACAGGAGCTCAGAGGGTGGAGATGCTTCAGGGACAAAAGTTTCGCAAGAGGGAGCAGTGAGCAGTTCATTTGGAAAGGTTGGTTGTTGCTGTTCTGTTAGTAGATGGCAGTGATTAAAGAATTGGGACAAAGGCCAGGAAGGAGGTGGAACTCGGTGTACTACTGGAGAAAGCTGCTCTGAGCAGGGGAAGTTTTTTCTTCCTTTCAACATATGGGCTGTGTCGCCAGGAGTGGGAGGTCTATGAGGAGGGTGGGAGTTCCAGCTGGGTTGGCAGCGTATGACTCACTTGGGCCAGGTTATGGGTAAGGTTAAACTTGACAAAGGGTCTTGGAGACGAGGCTATAATGACTCAAAGTGAGAAGTGTCCAGGGCAGGAGAACCGCAGCCCATTGACAGCACTTTGAGAGCCAGGAAGGGGAAGTCAGGTTTGGCTTAAGGTTCACTGACCCTTGCCTTCATGCATCAGTGATTTTTTTTTTTTTTTTTTTGGTTTTGGTTTTTCTCCGGTACCAGGAACCGAACTCACGACCTTGCGCTTGCCAGGCAGGCGCTTTGCCGCTGAGCTAAATCCCCAGCCCCTTGCATCAGTGATTTTGGTCATTCACTGGATGTCAGACACCAAGGATACAGGAGTGAGCACAGGTCCCCAGTCTCCTGGCATTTTCCTTCAGTCAGAGGAGACAGAAAGTAAACTTATAAGCATGCAATCCCAAATCAGGTAATAATAAGTGTTTTGAAGAGATACAGAGCAGGAAACAGAAGTAGCAACTGACAAGAAGTGGGAGGATAGAGCCTTATTTGAGGGAGAAAGCCTGAGCAGAGACCCAAAAGACCAAGCCACATGTGTACATCCGGAGAAGAAATGTTCAGAGTGGAGGTTGTGTCTGGCATGTTTGGGGAACGAGAGACCAGTGTGGCCAGAACAGAGAAGACAGATGGAGATGTGGCAGTGGATGAAGCCTGAGAAATGGGTCTTTGTGGGTCACGTGAGGATGTCACGTTTCATTCTGATGTGGTGAAAGGCACTGCAGTGTTTGCTGCAGAGGAAAGAGCATAGGATCTGCCATGCATTTTTAACACCAGTCACTATTAGGCTGGAGGGTTCATGGTAGAAAAGGGGGCATGGGGTAGACCCTCTTAAATCATCTGGGTGATGGGACAGAGACGGAAAGTTAAAGTAGGACATCCATAATGCAAAAGATGAGAAAGCCTCTGAGTTTACTTTTAACTCCTTGTTTTGAACAACATCCAGCCTTTAGAAAACATGCAAGAATGGTAGAGGACACCTGTGTGCCTTCACGTTATTAATATTCTACTGTATCCCCCTCCTCTTTTCCTTTCCTCTTCCTTCTCATCACCATCCTCACCATCGCTATAATCACTACCATCATCTTTACTACCATCACCATAACCACTACCATCACCATAATTACTGTATTATGTGAGAATAAATTGTCTATATCATGACTCTTCATTCTTACACTGCTTCAGAATGTATCTTCTCAGTTCAAGGGTATTCTTTTGCATAACTGTGATACAGTGACTGGATTTATGAAATATATCGCTGTTCCAATACTGGTATCTAATTAATAGATCAAGATTTTTTGAAGGTAGAAATGATACTATTTGCACATGGAGTATGCATAAAGTATAAGGGGAAGAGAGGAGTCACACATGACTCCAAGATTTTGGTGAGAGCACATTGTTGATGGCAAGATCAGTGCAAGGGCTTGGAATGAAAAGCTAAGAAGTCTGACCCTTCTCAACAAAAAGGAATACTCTGCATGTTGGAAGATGAGCTGAGTGGAGGTTTCCCTTCTCCAATGAATGTTGTCAGAGCAATCAAATAATCTGCTTTTTTACTCGGCATGTACAGACTCCTTTCTCCCAGGGATCTAGACCATAGTGCAGCCATGAGTGTATCTTACCACTCATCTTACCACTCAAGCAGACCACCAGTGACACATTCAACTATACATGCCTTGAGTGACATGTCTGTGGCACTTGGCATATTCAGAATGCCCGGTGCACATATCTTGGAGCTTAAGGATTCAATAATAATTTCTTGAATAAAATAATGACAGAATGAATTGATCTTATTTAATGCATTAGAGAGAGCAAAACAGTTGATGATACAAAAAAAGAAATTCCTGTGTCTCTGCTGTAAACAAAGTTGGCCCAGGGATGGTGTGGCTCTACAGTGTACGGGACAGGCTCCTTCACTCTAGTAGCTCTTGCTTCCTAAGCATATGGCTTCCAGGTCATCGGCCAAGATAGCTGCCCAAGTTCATGCCATTGTGCCTGCATCCCATGCATTAGGAAGGGGGGAGAAAGAATTAAGACAATGTGCCATGTTTTTATGGACACCTGCTTATAGTTGGCATACCACTGCCACTTGCTTTACATTAGCCAATGAGATTTCATGTGGGATGGGCCTATACGCAGTTAAACTATGGAAGTTCTTCAGCTAGAGGAGAATGGCTCATTGGGGACAGTTAGCAGTCTGTGTCATCATGTGGCCCAGAAGGGAACTATGTAATGTTTTCTACCAGAAGCCATTGGTACAAAAAGCTGTCAGGTGAAATGAACCGCTGTAGCTACCATCTGCATTTCCCATTGTAAACACATGTGGCGGTGTCCTTAAATGGACCATGAACTTTTAGTGACAAGGGCACTGGAAACTGCTGGAGAAATGTATGAGAGTTCTGAAGGTGTCCTGTTCTACCTTTGATTCTGATGTGGAGGCTGTAGAATGTTACCCAGTGGTGAAGCCAACACACCCACTGAAACCTCTCTGGTGATCCCCCACCTGTGCATCCATCACTGGGTTCCTTGAAATTGAAGACTGCTTCCCATTTACCTTTGGATTCTTGCATCTTCATTCTCAGGAACTCTGGAGTCTCCTGCACCTTGTGTCCCAGCTCACATGTGCTGAGTGAAGAGGTTACGATCAATTTAGATTCATCAAAAGTTTTACAAGATACAAAAGGAGTCAGTTTTTCCAAAACTGAATATCTGTGGATGTTTTTCCAGAACTGTCTGGAAAGCATGTCAATGTGGACATTGCCTCAGCTGTACCCACCTATCAGCAGGGTAGCAAGAAGAGTCTCTTCTAGACAAAAGCCCAAGTGGGGGAGAACAGCCCGTAGCTGAGCAAAGACCCACACTCACCCTCCCATCCTTCCCTCTTCTGATCTGTATTCAAGGTTCATATTTCCCTTTGTGTGTGTTTAGCTTAGGGATTTATCACCACAGCTTAGATCTGGGATGAAACAGATAAGCCTGCACTTTAATAACTGTGGCATTTCTTTCTCCATAAGAATTAGATTAAAGGAAATGGGGTCTCTGAGGAGACTGCGAGGGCGGCAAGGTAAACCTGAAGCAGGAAGGAGACACCACCAGTCAAATGGCTTCGGGATGGGAGATGCAGGGCCGTGATTTCAGGCCACTTTATGGGGGCGGGACTTTCCCTTGGCAGAGGAACAGCCTCATGCTTTCCATGGAAAGAAGCTAAAATGACAAAGTCTTTTGTTTACTGTCAAAACCTCCCCATGGTGAACAGTTGGAGGTTTCAGCTTGATGCTGTCCTGAGGTGCAGCCACAGACACACACCTACCATCGCTTGGATAGGTCCTGGGTGAAAGTTCAGGGACTGGCAGACTCCACCAGGCCACGATTTCATCAGCTTCAGGTGATGAGCACCATCATAATGGAGACAGAGGGTGAGCCATGCTATCTTGAGCAATGATGCTGCTTCACTTCTGGACTTCTGTTTCCTTTCTCTTTCTGCGTAGAGACTAAGATCTAGTCTTTGGAGCCTGGTGGGGATACTAAGCAATCCATATAAAGCCACTGGCACTATCCTGGCACATGGTGGGTATGCACTCCGTGGCAGCCCTTCGCATTATCATTGTGGATTTTGGATCAGGAATGCACAGCAGTCTGAGTGTCATCATTCTTGCCTTCAAGACAGGGAGTTCTGTAGTTTCCTTTGGTTCATATGGACCCACTCTCTAAGAGTCTATTGGCAGGAATCCTCTGAGGTCAGTAAAGTGATTATCTGTGGTGTCACCTGTAAAGAAATTTAGAAAAGCCAACTGACTTGCTCAAGGTCAAACACTTTGTCATGGCAGTGCCTGCAGTAGTTTCAAGAGCTTGTAAGACAGGGCTTACAACTGGCTTGGTCAGGCCCTGTCTGCAGCCCAACTGTTATTTTTTCATTCACAGCCATGAGGTTACCAGAACCAAGAAAAGCAAAAGAGAGAGAGAGAGACAGAGATCAGAGAAATGACCAGAGAGAGAAAGAGAGATCAGAGTAAAGACCAGAGAGAGAGAGAGAGAGAGG